>NC_034590.1:99623058-99713933 GCF_900095145.1 Mus pahari | reverse complement strand
GGGATGCTGCTGGGTATCCATGTCCTGGGATGCTGCTGGGTTGGCTTTTTCTTCCCACCCCCTTATTATGGTCCTGCTCTCTCCTGTTTCTTCCCCCTCTCCCATGTTTGACCTCCTTTCTTTCTGCCCTTTCTTTTCCTGTATTCATCTGATCCCCCTGCTCCCTAGGATAACCAAGGAGGAGATAGCATTGCTTACTGCTGACGCTGCTGACCCCTAAGTGGGGCCTCCTGTGAAAAGGCCACTGGGGAGTTGTGCTTTCTGCCTTATCCAAGGCAGATACCTTGACATGGGGATGGCTTGATTTCATAGATAATTATCTTTCCGATGTGCTTGCAGATGATACTGTATGCTGTCTCTGAGGCCAGTCATTTCCCTGGGAAACTAGAGACTTTCCCATTTTGAGCATGCCAACCCGTCCTCACCATTGACTGAGTGAGATGGTAGCGCATCAGTGAAAGTCTTGAGATAAAAATCCAGTTGTTTCGGAAGACAGTGGAGCACCACAGGCATAGCTTGAGAGCAACAGTGGATGACTGACATTGGTTGTGGCTGGAAGATCACGTATACAGTGGGTGGCTCCCAGGCGCCTCCCGTAGAGTGCCTTCTTGTATGTTGGTGGTTGGGAATCTTGTGGCTGAGAGGCTATGCAGGGCAGAGAGGAAATGAGTCCAGTGTCCCTGTACCCAGGGCAGTGAATGACCCTTTACCAAACATCCAGTGTCCTGTCCTACCTGAGACCCCTCTTCATCTGTGTTCCTCACGGCATGGTGATACAGTATGGTAGAATTGGTCCAGCATGGTTCAGCAGTGCAGCTGAATTTCAATGAGTCTTGGTCCTTTGTTGACGGTGGGTGGAGGAAGGGTTTCTCAGTGGATGGTGTAGCCTTTAAGGCTCCATCATTCTTAACAGTGTACAAATCTTTGGTTTAAAGATGTTAAGACCAAGCCGGGTGTGGTGGTGCATGCCTTTAATCCCAGCACTTGGGAGGCAGAGGCAGGCAGATTTCTGAGTTCCAGGCCAGTCTGGTCTACAAAGTGAGTTCCAGGACAGCCAGGGCTATACAGAGAAAGCCTGTCTCTAAAAACCAAAAAAAAAAAAAAAAATTTTTTTTTAGAGATGTTAAGACTGGCAGATGGTATGGGACTTAGGTTCAAATGGAACCGCCCCCTTCCCCTCCTTATTTCTCTTCCTCGTCCTTAAAAATATGAACCCTTTGTTTTACTTGTTGTTGTTTATCATTCTCAGTGTGTGTGTGTGTGTGAATGCGTGTAGACACATGGGCCATGCTGTATAAAGGTCAGAGTGCAGTCTGGTATAGTCAATTCCTTCCTCCTCTTCTACCTTTTTAAGGGTTTCTGGGAACCAAACTTGGCTTTAGGCAAGCATGCCTTCCTCCACGGAGCCATCATTCCAGAGCTGCCTCTCCCACGTTCGCTTAACTGCTCAGGTCAGCTGCCACTTGGTTTAAATGGGTGGAAAAGGCCTGATCTGAGACCTTTCCAACCGAATTCTCAACCTCTTTCAAACTTGGCTCTGTGCATTGCCCATGAGCTACAGGGTGTCTGCTACTCCTTGGAGAAGACTCCTATCCCCTCCTATGACAGAAGCTGAAACACCTTCCGTGAAGGCCACGCTATCAGTGTTTGGGGCTTGTAGGCCATGAGATCTTTTTTTGCAATGTCTCCAGTCTGCCTGTGTAACACAAAAGCAGCCCTAGACAATACATACCCAAGTATGTATTGAGTATGGCACTGCTCCAGGAAGTCTTTGTTTACAAAAGCAAGTGGCTGACTTGGCCCTCAGGCCATGCTTTACTGGCTCCTGCTGCCCACGGGGCCTTCACCCACCATTTCCACGTGAACGGCTACCTACCTGCCTCACCCTTAAGACTATCTTACACACTTCCTATTTTCTCTGAGGTTTTTCTTCACTTTCATTTGCCCCACCGCAATGGAGGGTCCACCAGGGCAGGGATATGGCTACCCTCCTGTTGCTTCCTGAGTGTACAGAACAAAGCTTGGCCCATAGTAGGTGTGCAATAAACAGAGGGCATATGAGATAAACAAGCCTTTGAAACCTTACCTGGTTGTCAGTTGGGTTTGCTTTCTGCCCTTTTGTGTGTGTGTGTGTGTGTGTGTGTGTGTGTGTTTGTGTGTGTGTGTGTGTGTGTGGATGTGTTTTTGTGTTTCATCAACTTCTGTTTTCTTCCCTATGTGGGTTTCCTTCTGTGTTCCTATACTGTTAACATCTGTGCCCCTCTTGGCTGTATGCATTTGAAGTGGGGGTCCCCTGTGAGAAGCCTCAGGCCCCTTGTGTTGGCTGCTGCTGCGCTTCTTGGACCAGATGTTTATTAAATAGCAGGACTGAAACATGAATTGACTGTACTTTAGTCGTGAGAGAATTTGTTCATTTGAGTGGGCTCTGGGCAGAATAATCGCCTTGTGATGCTGCTGCCCAGATCTGGAACCGTCCCAGTATGGGGAAGGAAGCATTGTGTTTTCCCTGCTTGGGACTCTGGGTACCATTCACAGCTCTCACTGTGGGGATGAAAGCTTATTTCATGAGCCCTCGTGGCCACCCCTGGCCCTGAGCAAGGTCAGGAGCTTCCTTCCTCTCACTTCTTTTGGAAGAAGCTGGGAGGCTGGATCATAGTTGGTTTCATTCTGCTCTGTCTCTTGGAGGATTGTGATGGTGTGCAATGTCTGCCTTCTCTGTGTACAGCAAAGATATCCCAGTGTAGGGATGGGCGTGGGGCCCAATGACCTATCAGAACTGAGCTTTCTGATTTGAAGGTTTCCTCCAGAAGTCAGGACACCCATAGGCAATGTGTCTATTTCAGTGTTTGGAGGTATGGGGTAGGCAGATGGACTTTAGAGTGGGAGAGACCCCTTTTGTTTCCAGCCAGGTGACTGATACAGAGTGGTGGATCATGGAGGGCCATGATTGACCTGGGCATCAGAGGAGGAGCTGGGCTAAACAGGAATGAGAGGGAGGACCTTTGTTCATAAAGAAGAGAAGGGTGCTGAAGGAGATCAGGGACCCTGGGGTAGTGGTGGGTTGGTGGGCAGGATGGATCAGGCCTCACTAGTGGAATGTTGGGTAGTACATGCTGCTTATCCAGTACATACAGTCTATGTGCATATATGGCTGGTGTATGGTATAGGGCCATTAAGTGCCAGGGGCTCCTTACTTTTCTTTCTTTGGATGTTAAAGGACCCCAGGCATCTGTCATTTTGAGGAAGATGGAATGTCCCAGCTCACCTAGTACAGATCTAGCTCAGTATTGATCGGGCCCCAAGAGCTCATAAAAACGATCAAGCCAATAGCTGCCACTTCCCAAGTGGTGAAGAGTTTTGTAGATGGGTCTGTTTGCCCCTTGAATTTGAGACATTTTATTTATATTGAAAAGCTTGGCCAGGCGTGGTGGCACACGCCTTTAATCCCAGCACTCGGGAAGCAGAGGCAGGCGGATTTCTGAGTTCGAGGCCAGCCTGGTCTACAAAGTGAGTTCCAGGACAGCCAGGGCTACACAGAGAAACCCTGTCTCGAAAAACCAAAAAAAAAAAAAAAAAAGCTTGGTTCTGGGAGAACAGGCTAAGTGAAATATGAATAAGTAGATAAGTCAGTGTGAGAGCGTGTTACATATGTGTGCAAGTATCACATACACAGTCATGCTGAATGGCTAGCTTGGCAAACAACTTCACAATTTTTTCTTCCACGTTAGGGTTTGGTTGGTTTTTAAAGCCCTATTTACAGTATGTGGAAATGAACCAACCCAGGACAGCTTCCGCTGGAGAGTGCACAGCTTCTGTGGCCATCGTTTCCAGTGCTGTCAGTCAAGTCTGGGTGCTGGCTGCTTCCTGGCTTCTGGGGTGTGGGGAGAGATGGACACCTCCTGGGGCCATTTGTAAGACAAGCGCCTCCTGGGGAAGAACTGGCCTGCACTGACCGTTGTCGGACCTTCTCTCTTTTCCCTCTTTCCCATCTGCCTCTGTCTTCTCTCTCCCACCTCTTCTGCAGAGCCACCAACCAAATACCAAATCTCCCAACCAGAAGCGTACGTGGTTGCCCCCGGGGAATCGCTAGAGTTGCAGTGCATGTTGAAAGATGCCGCCGTGATCAGTTGGACTAAGGATGGGGTGCACTTGGGGCCCAACAATAGGACAGTGCTTATTGGGGAGTACCTCCAGATAAAAGGTGCCACACCTAGAGACTCCGGCCTCTATGCTTGTACTGCAGCTAGGACGGTAGACAGTGAAACTTGGTACTTCATGGTGAATGTCACAGGTGAGTTGGCTTCTGAGTGTGACCCTCTATCTCTTCTGTAGCTGTTTTCTGATTGGAAATTGTTATGGTGTTTTTTTTTTGTTTGTTTTTGTTTTTGTTTTTTGACCAAGTGAAGTCACCAGTGAACTAACTGCATTCATGGACTGCCAGGCACCAGTGTCAGTTTGTTTGAGACAAGGTTGCCCAGGCTGGACTTGAACTCCTGGGCTCATGTCAGTCTCCCATCCTCCTCCCAAGAGCTAGACCACAGGTGTAGGCTAGTGTACCTGGCTGATCTATTTCTGAAATTCCTCACTGGGACCTGGTGTACCACACAGTGTACAAGTGACAGATCTGACGAGCAGTACACAGAATTCTCAATCCCACATTGCCCAGCATGCTTGACGCTTACAGTACAGAATTGAAATGCGGGGAGCCAGAGTTTAGTTCCTTTACTAAACCCTTGAGTCTCTCTCCTTGTTCTTTCCTTCCACATAGTGAAGGGGATGCTGAGCACCAGGCCTCCTTTGTTGGCCAAGGTGGGAATTCTGTCTTCAGAAAGTTAGTTAGCAGTCAGAAGGCCCACATAGGCAAACTGCTTTGTTAGAGAGTCATTTCTGTCTTGAAGGAAACCCCAAATGCTAAAAAGGGGAAACAAATCCAAGTTTGGCTCTTAAAGGGTCAAAATTTGTCAGAGGTGGCCCTGGAGAGATGGCTCAGTGATTGGAGCACTGGTTGTTCAAATCCCAGCATCCACAGGGTAGCTCACAACTGTCCCTAACTACCATTTCAAGGAATCTGACATGCTCACACAGAAATATAGGCAAGCAAAACACCAATGCACATAAAGTAAAAATAAATAAGTCATTCAGAAAATTGTTGGGGACATGAGTACTGTTTGAGGCTTAAAAACCCGAAAGAGCAGAAAACCCTGAAAATCAGAGACCAACTCCTGGCAGAGGGACACTTCCTGACACTGCCCGGTCTCTGACATTCCTCCTGGGAGGTGGAGCTCACTGAGGAGATCACTCAGAGAGCTCACTTGGCCGCAGGTGATGGTGACCTTTGCCTTTGCAATGCATCCACACGTATGTTCTTTTGAATGCAGATGCCATCTCATCTGGAGATGATGAGGACGACACAGATAGCTCCGAAGACTTTGTCAGTGAGAACAGGAGCAACCAGAGTAAGTAACCTGCCTCCGAAGGTCCCCGAGAGGAGTGACGGGGAGTCCTGCCTGTCACCTGTCTCCTGTCGACTCCTCCATACACAGTGCTATGTCCCTTGGCCCTCCCTCACTGTTCCTCGCTCTGTCTCCTGTCCCTATTTTCCAACTTGAGAATAAACTGTTGCTGTCCACCGTCTCGCCACTTGTCTGTTCTTCTTGTGTCAACAGCTCTCTCTTCCAAACAAACACTACTTCTGTCCGTGGTTTTACTGTCTTCTTTGGTCTCTTGGTATTCATAGATAGACCTCTAGTAGAACTGTGACCATCTTGGTTTTCTTCATAAGTCCCGTCATGCCTTTCCTGACTTAGGGTCGATTGCCTTCCTCCACTCCCTGGAGTATTTCATTAGTATTTGTTGATTTATTCATTTATGGAAACAAGGTGTCAACTTCGTTGCTCAGGCTGGACTTGAATCCCTAGCTCCTGGGATCCTTCCATGAGCCTCTGGAGTACTGGGCCCACAGGTGTGAGCCACCTTGGTGACTGATCTATTTTGGAAAGTCCTCCATGGGCTTGTGGTTGGAGGCCAGACTTGCTCCTTATACTCAGCATATGACTTAACAACGAATTATCTGTTCCAGAGTACAAGTTTCTGGGCGCTTATGGACCCTTTGCAATATTGCCTCTTGCTGAGGGCAGAAAGTATGTCTTACTTTGAGGATGTTGGTGAGAAAGGGAGTGAATGCCAGCGTGTTTTAAGGCAGTAGGCACCAGGTGCTCTCTCTTGACGTCACTGACTTGCTGGGTAAGAAATGGCTGGCTGCTTGGAGCTGCCAGCCTAAGTTCCAGTCCTAATTCACTATTTCTCAGTTGCTCATTTGCTATCTGTGCATCAGATGGGAAGGGCAGCTGTGCCTTCTGGGAAGTTAGAGGTATTAAAGGACAGTATGCTTCGAAGATTTGAGGGCTCGTGAATGTTTGTTCCACAAAGAAGCAAAACACAGAATTAGTTATGTTCTTTAGGTCCGGCTGGACTGCTGTAGAGAGAAGCTGTATTGGTAACTGTTTTTGTTTGTTTGCTTTTTTGTTTGTTAACTTTATATTCAGTGTTATTGTGAAAGGTTTTTTTTGTCATAAGTAAATGTAAATGAGTCATAAATAATAACATTTAGTTATTAAAATAAGCCTATAGTGATGTACCTTGATGGATAAATAGTGTCCAGAGCCCTGCTTTCAACCCGCAACGTTCCCTAAGCTGAGCATGGTGGCACATGCCTGTAGTCTCAGGACTCCAGAGATGGAGACAGGAGGATTGGAAAGAAAGCACTTCACAGCAATATTAAGAGATTTTATTCTTAAATAAAATACTTCTTTTGTTAAAGGTTTATTTTATTTATACATATGCATTTGCCTCTCTGTGTGTATGAGCACATTTGCATTGTGTCCCCTGGAACCGGATTTATGGACAATTGTAAGCTGCTCTAGGTGGGCACTGAGATTGGAACTTCGTTCCTCTATACAGAACAGCTTGAACTCTTAACCACTGAGCCATCTTGCCAGCCCGTAGTAAAACACTTCTTAAATAAAATATCACATATTTTCCCCAACCCCAAGTGCAGCATCTCCCATTGTCAACAACATCTGAGTCCACTGAAGAACTCACATTGGCTCAGCCTTAGAGCCCAAATCCTGTGGCCATTGGGGTTCACTGCAGGCTCTGGGACTTATGGAAATGAAAACGGACATGTGTCTATCATTGTGGTACTACACAAATTTTATCGTCCTAAACATTGTTGAGAATCACATTCACACACACTCCTGCCCAGCCCTTAGGCTCCACAGTCTTTCTGTAGCTTTGCTTGTTCAGAAATATCGTATGTTAGATTTATAGACCATGTAGGCTTTTCAGATTGGCATCTTCTTTCCTCTAGTGTTATGCATTAGCTTTTTCTGACTCTTCCGTAGAATTCAGGTAATTTTTTCTTAGTACTGAATAGCACCCTCTGGTTTGTGTGCACATGGTTTATGCAGCCCTCACTGAAAGTTATCTCTCTTAGCTGTTGCCTAGGTTTGGCAGTCACAAGTATCAAGATGCTGTAAACTAGGTGTGGGTTTCTTTAGCTGTACATTTCCTCTCCCCAACCCCCAACATGACAATTAAATGCTGTGGTAAGTTCAGAGTCGTTGGAAGCTTTCCAAACCATTCTTCAAAGCAGCCATGACATTCTGGGTTGCCACCATCCATGACAGGGAGCATCCCTGGCTTGGCATCCTTGGTACCATTATGTGATGCTGGTGCTATGGTTTTTTTTTTGCCATTCTAGAATGCATTTCCCCCTCTGATGGAGGATGGGAAGCATCTTTTTATGTGCCTGATTGCTATCTCCATGTGCTCTGTGGTGAGTGCCTGACAAAGGCTTTGGCTTATTTTTTAATTGGGATGTTTGTTTTCTTGTTGTTGAGTTTCAAGAGCTCATTGTATATTTTGGATAGCAGTCCTCTTTATCTTTTCAAATCCTCTCTCCTGGTGTGTGAATACCTTTGTTCCAACAGTGTCTCGCAGAGCAAGCAGTTTTGAATTCACAGGGCGTCCTGCTTATCGGCTCTCATGGGTCCCCTCGTGCCATTGGTGTCGAAGTCAGGAGCAAAGCCAAGGACGATGCGGTTGCTCCTCATGAGTTCTGTGTTTTATGTTTATTTCCCAGTTGTGCTCAGTTTGCAAGGTCTGTGTCTAGATTTATTTTCTGTTGCTTCTGAATTCCTGTACCACTTAATGAAAGTGCCACCACTTAGCCTGTGATAGCCTAGGGAGAGAATGTTGTTAGGTCTCAGGATCAATATTGTCACTCCACTGAATATTTGGCTTTGTCCTTAAGTCTCTCAACTGTTTGGGCATAAAGAGAAATAATGCGACTAGTACAATTTTTGCTCTAGGGAGAATGAAAGTCAGGAATGTGGTTTTCAAAGTGTGCCTGGACCAGCAGTGTTAGCATCACCTGGGACCTCCCTAGAGATGCACATTCTTAAAGCTTGTCCTTAGACCTAGCTAGTTAGAGATGTGGGATGTGTGTGTCTGTCCATCTGTCCATGTATCCACATGGGTGTGTGTTTATATTTCATTTTATATTAAGATGTGAGAACTGCTGGGAAAGGGGTACACATGCGCGAGCGCACACACACACACACACACACACACACACACACACAATTTGCTCCAAACAGGCACATACTACCAGCCATGTTCATAAAAATCAAGACAGTAAGGGAAAGTGTGTGCCACTGTGAGTTGGGACAGCCTTGCAAAGGCTTGTTCCTGTTCTTACTGTGCTCTGATAACACGAGGACTTAGCAGAGCGTGTTGTTCATAGTTACTGTTCATTGGCTCTGCCTAAAGCAGGAGGCGGAACCCTCCCGATCTGGCTCTGGAGGGCACTGGTGCTGGCTCAGGCACTGCCTTCAGGAACCCTCAATGTTGTCATGTTATAGTGACCAGAAACCTACCTCAGGGAGCAGCCTGGTACCCATGGGCATTCTAGGTCCCCACAGGCGTGGAAGGCTATGTTTGTGTAGTTGTTTATAGCTCTCAAATGATACTGCATGTAGGTGCTTCCATGATTGATTGAGACATTAGGTTCTACCCACTTGGTTTTGCTGGCACACCTGGGAACTGTTTTGTGTTGGGTCAAGTATACTGCCCGTCTGTGTCACCAGGAGTCCACGGGATGTCATGCTGTGTAAGAGTGGGTATAGGTTATGTAACAACCAAGGCCGAGTGATAACAATCTTCTGATGGTTCATAGTTTGCCTGATGGGGACTTCCAGGGCTTCTGCTGTGAACAAGTCTAGCTGCCTAGCATCTGTGCAGAAGGGCCAGGCAGGAGAACACTGTAATGAATGGGTGCCATGCCATCGCCAGGTTACCACACTTTCACCTTGCAACTCGGGTTTTGGTAATTAGCTCTGGACTAACCCTAGCTCTGTCCCCCGAGATGGGTGCTGTGTGGTGATTAAGGGCTGGTGTTAGCTGTACCAGGGAGATGCTGCTGCAGGGAGGGGCCCGTGAAACAGTAGATGCTATTTAAAGGGACAGCAGTTCTTAGCTGGCTAGCTGGCTACTTGGCCTCTGCCATCTGCTAGTGTGATCAGGACTGGTCTGATTCACAGGTGCAGCCAGGGGCGGCTGAGATTAAGCAGCTGTTGCCTATGTGTGTGTGGGTGGGGTGGGGNGGGGGGGGNGGGGGGACAAAGAATGTCAGGGCTAGGACACTTGACAAGGTGGGGAAGGGGATGTGACTGTTGGAACTTTTGTTTCCTCCTGCCACCTCAGGTGTCAAATACCTAGCCTGACCTGATTGCTAGAGAAAATGAGGAAGTTCTGAATTCTTTGCATTTTCAGCCACCTGGAGACCTCCTTGTGTCCACACAGATTCCCCTGGAGCCTCTGTTGTCCTGGAGATGTCACTTAGGGTGTGTGCTTGAATCTTTGCCTTCAGTAAAGTTAGCCTAAGACTGGGTGGACTGTGGTAGTCTTGGGGCTTGTGAGCACGGGTTCCCTGCTTCCCTTTGGGACACTTCATGTGCTAAGTTTGTATCTTCTAGCTTGAAAAATGTCATATGGGTCATTCCTTCTGCCAGATTGCCAGATAGTCATTTGTCCGTGTCGGAAGGCAAGCTTCCCTGATGCGCAGAGGTTGTCAGTCCTGCGTAGTGTATAGAAAGCATGGTGACCAAGCCTGAGCACAAAAGCAACAAATGAAGAATTGGTGCCTGCCACCAAGCTTGGTGACCTGAGTTATTCCTGGAACCTACTCAGTGGAAAGAGATAAAGCACTCCTACAGTCAGTGTCTTAGGGTTACTGTGGCTGTGATCAAACAGTGGGACTAAAAGCGATGTGGGGAGGACACAGTTTATCTGGCTCACAGTTCCATATAAGATCTCATCATCAACAGCAGTGAGGGCAGGAGCTGAGCCAGAGGCCATGGAGGGGTACTGCTTATTGGCTCGCTCCCCCATGGCTTGCTCAGCCTGCTTCCTTATAGAACCAGGAACACTAGCCTGGGGGTGGGGTGGGTGGGACCACACACAATGGGCTGGGCCTTTCCCCCATCAATCAACCACTAATTAACAGAATACCCTACAGGCTTGCCCACAGTGGGGTTCTTATGGAGGCTTTTTCTTAATTGAGGTTCTCTCCTTTCAGAAGACTCAAGGTTGTGTCAAGTTGGCATAAAACTATCTAGCACTGTATGCATGAATACACACACACACACACACACACACACACACACACACACTGTGCATTCCTGCATGGGCTGACTAAATGGACAGGGCTCCCATCCCCTTTTAAGTCAAGTCCTCCTGTCACAGGTATGAAGGGCATCCGTCCCCAGGTCACATTTAAGCAGCTGATTAGCTAATGACCTGACACCTTGCCCTCGCCAGCTCCTGAGCGCATGAATCCTGTGACGCCATCCTAAGCGTATGCTCAACTTGTTTTCTCTGGATCAGACGTTTGATGCTGAGTCCTGCAATGTACCCAGGTTGAGGGCGTCCAAGTTTCTCCATTTGTGCGTCAGCGTGGAAAAGGTAGCTCACCTAGTTCTTGCCTTCCCTGGGGATTTAAGTGTTTCCATAGGTTACCTGGCAGCAGATTCGTGGAGATTTTTCTTTTTTTTAAAAAAAAGTATTTCCTCAAGCTTGTGTTGAAAGGGATTTGCTTTCTGGAGATTCTGAGAGTTAGTTCTTGGGTAGATCATGCTTGACTAAAAGTTTGTCTCTCTTACTTAAGTGCAGGGGCTCCGACAGCAGGACAAGATTCCTGTTGTTGGAGTGGTCCTTTCCAGTAGCAAGGGATTTTCCATTTCATTTTCATTCCTGTTGAGACCTGCAAATGCCATGTGCTCCACATCAGAGAGAAAGGCAGACTTCTTCTCCTCTTCTTCCTGGGGGAAGGGCTAGGAGGAACTAGGGTTGTGGTCTGAGGTCCCAGATTCCTTGACTGGTAACCACCTGGTGGCTGCTAACAGCCCTGAACCATCACTGCTCTCATGATTGTGGTTTTTTTTTTTTTTTTTTTGACAAGTGCGTAGACTGCCAAACATTCTGGAAATTCCTCCTAACTGAAACCTCATCAGCAGGTCTGTTCGGGTGCCTTATCACAAAGGGTGCTGATGGTGAGCCTTGAACACCTAGCTCTTCTCAGCCCCGCCTGGCCAGCTGCAGGGTTGCTGGCAGGGATTCCTTGTCTTGCAGAAGATCCTGAGAATTTCATGGAGGCAGCCTCCAGGAGACTCTAGTCATGTTTCTTGTGAGTGATGTCACACCTCTCCCCTCGCCCCAGCCCACCATGTGTTTCTGCTTAAACACCTCACTGGTCAGTGAGCTATTTGATATGAGATTTCTAGAAGCCAGGCTGTGGTGGTTTGAACAGAAATGCTCCCCAAAGGCTCATGTATTTGAACACTCAGTCATCAGGGAATGGCGCTATTTGAGAAGGATTAGGAGGTGTGGCCTTGTTGGAAGAGGTATGTCACCGAGATGGGCTTTGAGGTTTCAAAAGCCCGTGCCCGGTCGTGCCTTTTTCTCTTCGTCTATGGGTCAGGACATCAAACTTCTTATCTACTTCTCCAGCACCATGTCCGCCTGTGTGCTACCATGCTTCTTCCCACGGTGATGATAATGGACTCCAACAGACCTGACACTGTAAGCTAGCCCTTGGTTAAATGCTTTCTCTTATAAAAGCTGCCTTGGTCGTGGTGTCTCTTCACAGCAAAAGAACACTCACTGTGACAGAACTCCTTTTTAAGTGACACCCCCAGTTCGACTCGGCTAGATTTGGCTTCCCTCAGTTCATATCAAACTGAAGTAGATGAATGTCGGTCTGTTGCAAGGATAGTGACATTAAAACCAAACCAAACCAAACAAACACACCAGGGGGCACAGCATTCAGATGTCCCGATTAGTGATATTTTTAAAAGCCCTAATTATAGACTTAAGGCAGGGGCCTTAGTGGGGCTTTAGGGAGTCGGGGAGACTTGATCTAAGAGCTGAAACAGCCTGTGCGCTTTAAAAATTCTGCATCAATAAAAATACAGTTGGCAGTCGTCAGCGTCCCCGGCTCACATAAATCTTGAACTTTTGACTTAATTACTGTGGGAGAGTTCACAGGGCAGCCTGCTGTGGATAAAGAGCATTGCTAAGGGAGCTGGGGACTCTGGGCTAGCCTTGGCCTGGCCTCTGGCTCTGTGACCTTGATCAAATCACTTAACCTTTCTGGGTGACATTGATCCTGTGGGCCATCAAGCCAGATGGAGGAACATTGTAATATGATTCTGTTTTTCCTTTAAAATATTGGGCTATGCTTGCGTTTTGGTTCTGAACAGAACAGCCAGTAAACCTTAGATGTCAATACTTGGCCGTGTAAGGGTTTTTAACAGGGGCAGGCCTGGCAGCTTATGTTTTATCATTAAGTTTAAATTGCAGGGTCAACACCCCCCCCCGGAAGTCCTACCATTTGTTGACAAAAATCAATACCTGCATAGCACACAGAAGCCTGGAAAGAATATTGGAACCTTATCAGAACAGCTTCCTTGGTTTAAAGGTTTGCCCAGGCATCCATCTTTTCTCATTGCCTCAGAGGCTGGCTGCAACTCAAGCTGGGGCCTATTTCATTCTATGCTTGCTAGCTGGCGGCCATCAGCAGGTGCACTGAAGAGGGACAGGCACCCATTGTGGAAGCTGACACTGTTGACAATGCAGCAGCCCATATAGAGGAGGAAAGATGGACCTCCATGGTGGGACAGAGTGGTTAAGGATGGCCATGGGGCTCCTAGAGGGGGGGGGACTCTGAGTAGAGTTAGGGTTACTCTGTACTCAGTTGCATTTAACAGAGTAAAAGGCTGCCTGGGTGGCCCTCAGAGAGGGGATTGGTGCTGGTACAGGGGCGAATGGCTCTAAGGAGGTCAGCCCCATCTCTGTGATGGGATTTTATTTACTTCTTATGATGCATCTCTCTGTTGGTTTGCTTGTCAGTATTATTTTATAACTAATGGGACCTTTTTCTTTCGCTGTGTATGCCGGGAGGAGATAGACGGATGTCAGAGCCAAAGGGGAAGTCTTGTTCACTCACAAGTGACTTGGTGTGCTTGGCTTCTGGTGCCTTTGGAGGTGTCTGCCCCGCAGTCCAGTCTGACCAGTCACGTGACTTTGTGTGCGTTCTGTGTACCCCTAAGACGATGCCAAGGGAGGGAGAGAAAGCAGCTGCTCTTGTTCCTGGTTTCAGACAGCCAACCTGCGTGTGACCATCCGCTAGGTACCAGGATTGTCTCTGCTTCTGCAGGTTCCTACCCTGGCGCGGCAGTTCCTGCTCCATGGAATTTCTGCAATGCTCCCAAACTTCGGGAGGATAGAGGCCTTCTCCCAGATGCCGGCTCTTGTGTCTCTGGCTGTCCATTCTAGTTATTTGGTCGCTGGATATTTGTATGTAGTTACTTTGGAAATGGCAGGGAATAGGAAGAGTCTGCAGGGAGCATTGGACCTGCAATTCTAGCATTAGGGAGGATGAAGCCAGGGTCTTGAGTTTGAGGCCAGCCTGGGCTACATAATAAGACGGCATGAACGGACAGGAGGCGGCAGGAAGCACAACGGGGTGCTCATATGGGAATATTCATCTTTTAGATAGTGTAGCTCCTTTAAGTTCATATCAGGGAGAGTGATAAAAATAATGTTATCGTTATAAATAATAAAATAGTTTAATCTCTTCTTCAAGCATCATGTTTAGTGTTTTAAAAAAAAATGCACTCTTGCTATCTTAAAAGGAGGTTTGGTTGCAATGGCCTTTGTCCTGATGTAGCTCTAATAGAGTGGCACTGGCCAGAAAGTCGGGAGCCCAGCCGAGCATTGGGATGGCCCTTCCCTGGCAAACAGGTATCTTGAACAACTTAGCTCAATGACCTTTCAGCTACCGGGGGACTGTTGTGAACTTGGGTTCCAGCTACAGACTTGTTGCGATTGGATTTAATGGTGCCCCGACCCACCTTGGGTCTCAGTGACTGAGGTGGGAAGCCATGCCCACCCACTGCGGTGTGCGGCCAGCGTCTGTCTTGTGTGAGTAGATTTTTCTAGATACAGTTCCACTCCAGGGAGGCAACTACCTGCTAGAAATCCCTGCAGTATTCTTTTCTCCTATTCTCTAAGCCATTCCTTGGCTACCAGGACAAAGGCATTGGTTGCCAGTGTGCTGTAGACATAAGTCAGGACAGTGTGTTGCGTGCAACTGGGGGCCAGTCCCCTGAGGTGGTACAGGCTTGTTGGTGGCTTAAAGTGGAAAAGAACATTCCTAGCTCCCGAGGCCAGCCCCTGCTTTTTGACCCCAGAGAACATGAAAATCATGCCTGACTGATAGTTTGTAAACACCTATTTGTTGGCTCCTTTATGTTTTTTTTTTTTTTTTCTTTTTTAAGAAGGGCATTCCAGAGCTCAGCCCAGCAGTAATTGATGCTATCTGAAAGAGTGGCTGCATTAATATTTAGCTAATTCATGTGAATAGGCCATTGTGTTTACTTAAACAAATGACATGAGTCCAGACACCTGACAGCATGAGGTATGCTTTCCATTTAGGTCAGATTTGTTAAAGTCTTTGTGTAGGGACAAAGCTTATTATTTATTTGGGAATCTCAATGGCTGCTTTCAGTGGCTTTGGGTAGATTTTTTCCTAAGTAGAAGCTTTTAAAATGGAAGATGATTGAAATTGTTTCAGGGTTTGCCAGGTCCTTGGGGTCTTGTGATAAGTGGGAGTCCAGTGGTCCCCCCCATGGTGAACTCACAAAAGAATAGATGTATTTACAAGCATTCAATACCCAGGCCACAAGGTCTGCTCATAGATGCGTATCACAGATGCATTTCACAAATGCAACTGGATTGGTAAGAAATGGTACAGCCTCTTTTCTTCTTTCATGGCCTCTTTCTCACCCTCTCCATTCCCCTCCCCGCACAAACCTGCTTTCCCTCTGCTCCAAATGGGTAAGCAACTATGGTTTTTTTGCACAGTCTTGGTGTCATGAGGTTGCCACCGAAATCCCACCACCTTGACACTTGGGAATGCATCAACGTGAAGAAGATGCAGTGTGCCCTTGATAAGAAGTCTCAGCTCTGCCTCGTGTAGCAGGTGTTAAGAGCAAGACAGAGGTGCAGTTATTCCAGAAAGCGATTGTAACAGGAGAGCTGTTCAGGTTGACACCCCTCTCCCCAAATACGCTCCCTGACTGTGGCCACTTTGCCTCTGGTTTGTAGAGTATGTGTGCAGCTCCTGCAGACCCTCAACATGTGGAAAGTATGATTGTTGACCAATATTTCAGTGGAAGTTCTGGACATTACTGAGGGTTAAAGTGTCCACCCTAACCGACTACCTCAGATTCTAGTTTTTGGTGTCTAGAAGGTGGCCTAGCAGGGTTGGTGAACCTGGCCTGTCGCAGCTAGGAAGACTAGGATAAGGACTGCGATTCAGCCATCAGACTCATCTTGGTTAAGTGTCAGTTGCAAGCCTCTTGGTGCTGTGACTACTGGCAGGTAACGTCAGTTTGCTCGACCTGCAGCAGGGATGGCAACAGCTCCCTTGGGATTGCCGTTGGAATGTTGTGAGGAGTCTGGTACATGCTAAGTATGCACAAGCTCTTAGAATGGTGCTTGGCAAACAAACCCTAGGTCACTAGCAGCCTCGAGCCATTAGTCCAGGCGTGAGAATTTATAGCAGCGTTCTGGAAGGAAGCTGTGGCACCTGTGTATAAGGTGCACGGTGCTTGTTATTTGGTCATGGAAAGATCTACCTCCTTTTCTGGGCTTCGTAAGTCATTTGTACCTGCGACTGTGAGGGCCATTTAGGGGACTTAGCATTTGATTAGTTGCCTCTTAATAAGCCTAGGTATGATGTTAGGATTATAGTGCTTATAACCACCACTGAAAAGAAAAATGTCCTCTTTAATTAAAAAAAAAAAATTAAGCCGGGCGTGGTGGCGCACGCCTTTGATCCCAGCACTTGGGAGGCAGAGGCAGGTGGATTTCTGAGTTTGAGGCCAGCCTGGTCTACAGAGTGATTTCCAGGACAGCCAGGGCTACACAGAGAAACCCTGTCTCAAAACAAAACAAAACAAAAAAATTAAGATATACTTAACAATACAGTATTTTGATTTATCATATAAGGTGCTAGGAAATTAATGATGGCTTCCTGGATATTTTACCATGCTAAGATGAGAACTTATACTATCATCAATTGCCCTTAATAAGACTACTCGGGACTGGTTAGAATATGAGCAAAGCTAGTCAGCGGGTGAAGTACTTGCTCTGTAAGTATGAGGACCTGAGGTTGATCCCTAGAACCCATTAGAAAAAGCTTGATACCATGGCATGCACTTGTAAACCCAGTGCTGGGGAAATGGAAGCGTAGAGGTCCCTGGGAGCTCAGTGGCCGGCCAGCCTCACCTACCTGGGAAGTTCCAGGCCAGTGAGAGACCCTGTCTAAAAAAAAACGAATGTATTTATTTTTTGGCACTTGAGGAACAGGCACCTGCGGTTGACCTCTGACCTTACACACATGCGCATGCACCCGAACACACATGAACACTCCTCTACCCGTGCCCACACAGAAAGAGAGTTCTGATCTGTAAGCTGATACGCTCCCCGAGGACAGTTTATTTTTACAGTATGTATATTTGACCATTTTAATAGGCGCGGTGATCTAAAATGATGTATTTTTGGAGGACTGAGCCCTTGTTATTACATGGGCTGTTTCTGTGAATATGAAGTAGCATTTTAAAGCATGATTTGACATGGAATTATTTTTTGGCACCAGACAGGAGCAAGCGAGAAGGTGCTTCCCATGCTTTTTTCCCTGTTAATAGGCATAACTCAATAAGCAGCGCCCCCCCCCCCCGGGGGACCTTCTGCTAGGCCAGCTGGACCAGACTTCTGAAAATATTTTCCTAACATAAATATTATCCAAAGAGTCAAAATCAGATCCTTCCCTGTACAGCAAAGCGGTCCCACCTTTGTTGAGTTGATGAGGCTGTTCCTTCATGTATCTGTATTTCATTGTCTTCTGACTCAGGAGCACCATACTGGACCAACACCGAGAAGATGGAGAAGCGGCTCCATGCTGTCCCTGCCGCCAACACTGTGAAGTTCCGCTGTCCGGCTGGGGGGAACCCAACGCCCACAATGAGGTGGTTAAAAAACGGGAAGGAGTTTAAGCAAGAGCATCGCATTGGAGGCTACAAGGTAGGACTGCGCTTCTAAGCCCTGTATTTCCAAATGTTTATTTTTTTACAGTCCTCTGGAGTTGGCAGGACCAGAGGGAATATGTGTTTTTAAAAAGACACAATTATTGTAATTGATCACGTCACTGTCTGATATGTTTAAAAGATCACCCTGGACGCCCCTGCAATTTTAAAGTTAGTCCCCATTTGCATTCTTCTTTACACGAGGAGAGTTTAATAACCAGGGGGTCGAAAGTTGAGGGTCTGTTTTCTATATGCTTTATGGCCTGTAAAACCTGAACTGGTGCAGCCAGCCTGTGAGGGTGGAATTGTAGTAAGAGGGAGTAGAGGAGGCACATATGAACTAGTATTAGTTAACAAGAGGAGATGCTGGCCAGTGACAGAAGCAACCCCCGATTCTCCATCACCAAAGATGCTCAAGGGCCCATCAGAGAATGGCCTAAAATTTAGTCTCATCCCTCACTGAGGAACTGAGTGACAGCATCTCTGTGACATCCTGGGATGCTAAGAATGGATTTGTTCCTTCATTCAGTGTCATCGATTGAACATCCCTAGGGGGTGTTCCTTAGGCTTTCGTTCATCCATTCAGCCTCATTGATTAAGTATCCTTCTATAGGACACTGCCTAAGCACCGAGGAAACTAAGCAAGCAGGACTAGATGTGGCCTCGAGTCAGAGGGGACTTGGTGTATGGCAGGGAAGCCAACTTGAGAGCTAGCAGGTAGACAAAGATAAGGATGACGTCACAAGCACATGCTGTATCCGATGGGCATGCAAGGAAGTGCGGTCTCAGCACAATGGGAGGCTAGAGAAGAACCAGGGATAGCCAGGCGTGGTGGCACACGCCTGCAGTGTGAGACCTCGGGAAGTGGAGGCAGGCAGATCGGTTTGGGGATTAGTTGGGAAGTTGTAGTGCTGGTGGTGGTGGTTTTGGCTTGGTTTGGTTTGAAAGAGAGAGATGGAATTTTCAAATTATTTAGTATGGCTAGAATTCGTTCACGAATTTTTCAGGAGACCGTGTTCCTGTGCATTTGGAAGGGTGAGGGTGTATAAATTGTCAGATGCCGTGTAACAGGCTGCTTCAGGTTGTGGCTTTACAGTCCGTGCCTCACAGTTGGCCACAAATCCAAGCGCAGCAGCCTAGTGGGGTCTTTCCTCTAGGTTTCCCCCAGAACCGTGCCACGGTTTTAGTTAGGGCTGCGTTCTCCCCTTAAAGGATTCTCTGGGGGAGGAACCGTTCATTTGCCATTAGGATTCACTCACGCTTCTTGCCGCATGGGCCACAGCAGAGTCGGTGACACTGTAGCAGCTGTCATCTCCAGGGTAAGCAGACAGAGGAGGGAGGTTAGAAGAACAGGCACCTCACAGCCTCTGCGACCTCACCGTGGGAGCAGCGTTCCAGCTCTTCCCCTCTTCCCTTTAATTAAACAGGTCCCCAGGGAGGAGCCGAGCCAAGGGCATGAATGCCAAGAGTATCACTAAGACCCATCTTAGAAGCTTCCAGCGTGGGCAAAGAGAAGGGACCGATGCCCAGTTTCTAAAAGCCAGGTGGGAGAGGCGCTCTTGGAGGCAGCCTTGGGTCTCTCCCTGTGTTTAACCTGGCACTGTGGCACCCAGCCCCCGTGCCACCCTGCCGAACTTACATGAGCTTCCTCCCACCTGTCGGATACCTGGGACTGGCTGAGCAGGCTTTCATCTTTAAAGAATTATTTGCTTCTGTAGTAATTTTTTGCCCATTGGTTTTAACCTTTAAAAATGAATGTGTAGAGAGGCCCAAACCCAGAAGAAGCTGGGGAAAGCCTGTAAGTCGTTGTCTGGGTCGGGGAAGTTGAGCATGGGAACTCTTCAGTCCGCTACCGAGATTTCTCCATGTCGGTAGAAGCAGGTCCTGCTCTTCATAGTTCAGTCCTTAGACAGTGGCATTGGAAGCTAGACTCTAACACAAGTAAAATTAACAAACAGACAAAGATTTCATTAGGTATGGCAGCTTAGAAAGGGAGGGTCACACCACTTAAACCTTCCCCCGCCTCCCCGTCCCCCAGACTGACAGACCACTCTGGCTTGCAGGGAAACTCCGAATCGATGCAGTTTCAACGATTTGCTTACGTACTGTTTTACTGTGAGAATGGCGGTCAGGACCCTGGTAGTTAACTGATTCTGCTCAGGCAGGCAACTCTTAAGCAGGTTCCAAGCGAGCCTGTGGGTCTCCAGGGACTCCTGGTCTTAAAATAAATGGGCCGTACATCATTATTATGGATAAGGAACATTTTGCAAATGTGAATGAGTGATTACAATTTCGGAGCTGTTAGACACCAGGCTTAATGAGGGAATGCCCTTGATTTTTAACAGGTGCAGGTAGCTTTAATTACCCGTGACAACGTAGTGCTAATTAAGAGTACCCAGGAGGACCCCTCACCCCACCCGGGTAGTTGGCTGTAGCCTATGAGGACACATGCCCAGACTGGTTTTTTTTTGTTTTTTGTTTTTTTTTAAGATTTATCAGTTTGTTTTATGTATCTGAGTATCACCTGCATGTATATTTGTACACACATATGTGCCTGGTGCCCTCAGAGGTCAGAAGAAGGTGTTAGAACCCTGGAACTGAAATTGTAGTTGTGAGCCACCATGTGGAATGCTGGGCTTTCTGTAAAATCAGCAAGTGTTCTTAACCAGGGAGCCATCTCTCCAACCCTCCCACCGACCTTGGGAGTTTTTGTTAATTTGTGTTTGAGCTATTTCTAGAAGGAAGGAGAAAGGAATTTGGATGAATAGGGACAAAATTCTAACTCTAAAGGACATTTTGATGCTCGAGAAATGAAGGATAGAGAGATGGCTCAGTTGGTAAAGTGCTTGCTATGACCCGAGTTCAAGACTAGAACTGTTTTTTTTTTTTTTTTTTTTTAAAAAAGAGGGCAGATGTCACAGTGTGTACCCAAGATCCCAGGACTGGCGTTCAATGGCCAGCTAGTCTTGCCGAGTCAGGTTGTTAGGTGAGAGATCCCGACTCAGAATAAGGTAAAGGGAGATAACCAAATTTGACCTCTGGCCTCCACTCACATGCACCCAGAAACACTTACTTACATATGCCCACTCCCCAGAAAATAAAGGAAAGAGGGTGGAAAGGATGGAGGGAGAGCTGGCCTCTGGAATGTATGGCCCTAGCCTTGGTGCTTGCCTGATCTTTCCCTGGTGCATGCAGAAGGGGGCTGTGACCTGGTGGCCCCTGAGGTGACCTGTCCAGTGCAAATGATTATGCAATAGAGATTTTCACATCAGGGCAATAAAGTTGACCCTGGTAGGACGTTCATTGTGGTGATACTGGACATTTAGAAATTCTGAGGAGCCCCTGGGCTTTCTGGGAATTAGGAAAGTCATAGCTTTCAGCATGACAAACATGTTCCCTAAGGCATAATTCTTGCTGAAGGTACGTTAAACCCTCCCAGGGATTCTAGGTTGTCACTGTTTGTGGGCATCATCTGGGCCTTCATGGCACAAGGTTAGGTCTCTTAGTCTCTGTGTGGGGTTCTCTTTTTGATATTTTCTTCATAGCTAAGTGAACTCCTAAAGAAAATGTCCCTGCAAACATTTGACCTGAGGTGCTGTGTGTAGTCTGTAGTTTTGTGTGTCTCAGCACTGGAAAGGAGAGACCTACTTATACAAACAAACAAACAAACAAAAGCTTACTTTATTTGATTGTGTGCGTGTGTGTGTGTGTGTGTGTGTGTGTGTGTGTGATCTTGTGGAGGCCAGAGGACAACCTGTGGGAGGGAGTGGGTTTTCTCCTTTCACCAAATGGGTCCTAGGAATCATACTCAAGCTATCTGTCTTGGGGGCAATTCCATGCCATAAGACAGATACCTAATTGAAGAGGCCCAACTCAAACACCACAGAGAGGGCCTGCCAAGTCCCAACCCCCACTCCTCTGATGTCTGTCTGTTTGCCTCTTAATGAAGCAAGGTGTCAAGTTTTCCGTGGTACATTTTTCCAGAAATTCAGAGACCTGGAAGTTTCCGTAAAGGAACATTGGTCATTTGTGTGACTTTTCTTGTTTCTTCATAAATCTGTCATTCTGGAGCCCACACAGGGCTTTGATGGCCAGGCCAGTCCCTCAAACTCTTCTGACTTGTTTACAGCTTGGTGGCCCTGGGCCACCACACCCCAGCATGCTTTGGAATGACTTGTGCATGAGGCCACTGAAGGGGGAAACACAAAACCACTTGAAATCAGGGAATTAAGAAATGGGACCAAAACTTGAGCTGGAGGGATGGCTCAGTGGTTAAGAACATGAATTGGTTAAGCAGAGGATCTGGGTTCAGTTTTCAGCACCCAGAGCTCTGGTGTGCTTCGGAGGGCACCTGCGTCTACATGCGCATATCTATCCCACAGAGAACTCGTGATTAGAACTAAAAATAATTAAATCTTTAAAAAGGAGCTCAGATTTGTTTCGGTGTAAAACACAGGTAGAAATATTTGGCATTCTGCACTTCAGTGTGTGTGTGTGTGTATGTGTGTGTGTGTGTGGTGTTCATTTGTTCTTCCAACTTCTGTCACCTCTCTGGGTTATGAAACTTAAAAACAAATCAAAATAAACCCACCAAAACCTACCCTAGAATGCCTAGGACACCATCTTATTTGATTTTTTTTTTTTTTAACCTCTAAAACATTTTTTTTTTTTTTTGTTACTCCAAATAAAATGTCTGCACCCATTAAGAAATAATCCCTCCCCCAGCACTGGGGGTTCTCAAGTCTATTTTTATGTCTTTAAATTTGTTTTTTCTTAGTCCCTCCTGTAAGTGTGATCACAGGATAACTTTTAGGTCCAGCTTATTTTACTTAATCTATTAACGGTCCATCTATTTTACAGTGTGAATCAAAACTTGATTTATCAGTATTCCATCCAGTGGCTGTGCCCAACACCTTTTGTTATAATTTATGTCAATGTATCTGAGTCCTCCCTTTTGGTCTTTGGGGCATATAGTTGGTGGAATTACTGGGCCATATATGGCAGTTCTTGACGGTCAGTACTGTTAAAGAGCTGAGTTCAGAAGGTGCCGAATGCCCTGCTGCCACCCATTTTGTTGGCACCTTCATTGCCTGAAGGTTGCATTTGGTGGTGTAAGGCACACCTCCTCTGCAGAGTCAGGGCTTCTTTACTGATCTGAGCAAAGATGTTCCGTTTCCACCTGTGGCTGTAGATCAATGACTCTCAACCCTCCTAAAGGGGCAACCCTCTAATACAGTTCCTCATGTTGTGGTGACCCCCCAACCATAACATTTTTTTTGTTGCTACTTCATAACTGTAAATTTGCTACTGTTGTGAGTCATAGCAAATGTCTTAGGTGACCTCCCCCTTGTGAAAGGGTTGTTTGACCCCCAAAGAGGTCACAAACAAAGAGGTTGAGAAGCACTGTGGTAGAAGGTCTGATGGGACAGTTCTCTGGACAACCCCACTGCAAAGCAAACTGCTACCCGTCGATGCCGGTTTAAGCATTAACAAGTGTTTGCCTTCACATCTGGTTGATGACAGGCAGCTAAATGCCAGTCCCTCTACACACGTGTGAGACGTGTATACAGGTGCGTTCAGAAGGAGGGGCTTGACATCTTTAGGAGCATCCTGGAAATGGGGCTCTGGGAGGAAATCGTGAAATTTCATATATCTTCTCAACCATGGATGTATTTATAGATTACCTTTCTGAACCCAGTCTATAGGGCTTTGTATTGCTGGAAAGTCACAGGGCATCTGTTGTCACATGGACACCTCCTTCGAGCTGGCTCAGAGTACAGCTTCTGGATGTTTACTCTACTTGTTAGCGAACACCTGGGTATTTGGAAATCTTTGAATATTTTGTTGTTTTGCAATGAGGAAGCCAAACATCCAGGTGACACTTGGGGCCTTTGACCTTTGACTTTCTGGTGATATGTTTTGATTCTGCATAAGTTAAATCTTTATTCCCCGTTGTTATTTGTGCCTAGCCAAGGCTTTCAAAGGCATTTAGAGAGGTTTGAGATAGCAGAAGGAGACTGGAAAAGACAAAAAAAACAAACAAAAAAAAACCCCACAAAACAACACCAACAAGAAAACCTGTCTGGACTGCCTTCTGTCTTTGAATGGGTGGGGTGTGGAACATTTGTGGAATCTGCTTTTTTTTGTGCTCCAAGTTAAAGAGCTCAGGGGCTTAGCTTCAGTCTGCTTTGTTTCAATACTGAAATGTTATTTCAAGAAAGACCTTGGTGAACATAGTTTTAGAGCTCCGCTCACCAGTTCTCTTCCTTGGCAGCTGGAAAATAACGATGAATTCCACACAAATTTGGCTGTGGGCAGGAATGAGAATAACGAGTTACGGGAATGTTGCTTGGTGCAGGGCTTCTCCTGTCCCTGGCCTTTTGTTCTTGGTCAGCTAGAGACCTAGAAGAGGAACATACCCCAGAGCAGCATTTAGGACCCAGTGGACGGCTGTGGAGACATTCTCTTTCTGGTCATGTGGCTGTGGATTTCTCTGCACACACATGTGTTTGGATGCCGGAGGCTGACATCGAGTGTCTTCCCCAACCACTTTCTACCTTATTTAAGTGAGACAAGGTCTCCCTCTGAATCTCAAACCTGCTGGTTGGCCTGACTGATTATTTTCTGTGGACAAGATAGCCAGAAGAAGCATTACACAGTTAAACAACAGCAACAACAAGCAAAAGTGTCATTAGTTTTAATGGGTGCCACCGCCTTATTCCTCAGACTGGTTTCTCTGGTTTTGTGTCGCCGTTCCCCTTTGGTGTCTGCGTTCCCTTGTATTCACTTGCCGTGTTCTCTAGTGACACCGATCTTCCTAATTTCTGTTAATCAGCTGCTGAACAAGTATCTCATTATTGTTTTGATTTGCATTCCCTTGATTGCTAATGCGGACGAGCAGCTTCTCAGGTTTGGGGGGAGGTAGTCACATTCCATGTGCAAAACCAATGTACACGCACTTGACCCGAATGACAAAATACTTGTGGCCCTGCAGCTCCGAGACACTCAGCACACTGAAGAAGCACAGTGCATGCCATGTGCTTTCTGCAAGGGTGCCTGCTCCTGCAAAGGGTGTCCCTTCAGGTCACACAGAAGCTTGGTATGCAAACACTGATTTAATACATTTCCAAACTCGGTGCCTATGGTTGCTGTTTCTTACAGAGTTGCTATTGTAGTTGTTTAAGCAGTCACTAATGGACAGTAGGCTCTCCTCTACAGAAGTATCCAGGTCTCTTTGTTGGCCATTTAGTTTCTAAGAGTATCCTTTGGAAAATGCCATATCTTTGATATTTGGGTCTCATGATGTGTCAAGGAATTCAGTTGGCAGCAGAGGTGTCAGAGAGAAAATATCAATGTCACTGCATGTGGGAGGTTATTGATGGAGTCACAAGGTTCTAGAAAGCTGGAAATACTGAGTAACAGGGTTCTAGAAAGGGTAGAAATATCCACTTTTTGGTATATGTGCTTCATGTTGCAAAAACATCGTATCCATGTTAACTTATTGATATTTGTAGTGTATCTCTAAGAAGTTCGTATCCAGGGATCTTTCTTAGGCTGCTGTCGACCCAAGGAAACACTTGGCTGATCATGTGCTCTGAGACGGGGTGTGGGGGTGGTATCCAAAAAGGCAGCTGCCAGGCTGTGCTGCCCCAAGCCAAGATCTGATGTCTTGGGCAGCCAACGTCACCTCTCTTAGCAGTTCGTGGGCAAGTCCATTTGGAATATGTCATGTGCCAGAGTCTGAATCCAGGCACAAGAAAGACATTGACAGTTTGGATGGGGCCCAGAGTGAGGCGCTGCCATGATTAAAGGCTCACAGGCATGACATCTGAGTGGGGGCTCAAAGAACTGAATATTTACAGCAGGGCTCAGGGCTGGATTATGAAGCGTGGACTCTGGAGCTTGTGGCTGCATCCCTAAACTACCTTCCACATGACTGGCAGGGAGAGAACCAGTTCTGATCCTTCTGAAAGCCCGGGACACAGAGGGTACCCTTGTGTCCCTGTCTGCCTTGAATTCTGCAGAAGAGTCAGCCGGTCACTGCCTCTTCCACCCCTCAAAGAGGCATCTCCAAGTAGCACCCTGGGACTGGAATTCGATAGGTTCCCGTAAGACTATGGGATTGGCATGCCTTCCCCAATCAGGGCACTCATATCGAATGATGTAGGGAGCTTTTACCTGGTAAGGGGCCACCTGGCTTTCTCTCAGGTGGTCTTGCAGGTCCTGCAAGGGGACTAGTGTGAGTCTTTTGAGTAGAACACAGACCTTCTCTGTCACCAGTCTGAAGCCCTCAGATTCATCCCTTCTCCCCACCTCTCTGGCTTGTGAGTCAGGGTTCCTTTATCACCTTCCTGTGCTGGACTCTGAGGCAACTCCATGATTGTGCAAGGGCCGGGGTCAGTGGCATCTAAGCAAGGCACCTGCCCTGCCCCATTTCTAACCCTCTGCTTGTGCTGTTAAGAGGGACCCAGCCCTCACCCCAGGGCTACCATGTGGCATCCTAATGGAGAACAGTGATTTGGCTCTGTGCTCAATAGCAGAAGCTCCATTCGGCAGTTACAGCCATGGCATACCATTGCTCTTGTTCTCAGGTGCATCCTGGGACAGCTGCCCCGCCCTCTGTTCTTTAGAAGGGCATGGCTCTGAAGTGCCTTTCCCCACTGCCTAGTTTAGGTTCTCACAAGATGAGAACATTAGAACCTCATGTGAGCTGACAAGCTGTGGGTGCGAGTCATAATAGCCTAGTTTTACGTGCACTTCTTATCTTTGGAAAGTCTCAAGACATTTACAAACAAACAGATATGCAACTTGGAGTCCTTGCTCCCATGTCTGGAATTCTGGGAATACCAGGAACATGTGCCATTTATTTATCTCCCCATGTGGGGAGGAGGGGGTAGATCCCTGGTCCCAGTGGAAACATACTGTCCACATATCTGGGGGGCCCAGAGAATGAAACAAACAGCCTTAAGAACAATAATAGATCTGATCCAAGGGCTTCTTGGGGGAAATAAATTAGCTAAGGCAGAAGGCGTGGCACACAGCCAGTGATCACCAGTGTTGGCTCTAGGTGATCACATGGTGGTATGGGGACTGCAGGCTCCCAGTGGGAGGATGGCCACCTCTCAGTGAGGTATGACATCATGAGGCTTACTGACTGGACTTCTTGGCCATGTAGGTTCTCCTAATGGAACCTGAAATCTAAGACAAGGACACACGTTCACTGGCTCCTGAATACCAGCCTGCCTAGCGAAAGTTTTCTGAATATTAACTGTAGGGCAGTTTACAAATCCTCTCCATTCTCTGCTTCCACCAACTTCCTGGGCATCTGAACCCAGGCCATGTGCATACTGAACCTGTTCTGTCCATGAGCTCAACTCAGATCCAGCCAATTTCATTCATACTGCAAGTATCTGGTGCTTACTCTGTGATAAGGAGCCGTCTTTTCTTTGACTCTTTCAGGTACGAAACCAGCACTGGAGCCTTATTATGGAAAGCGTGGTCCCATCAGACAAAGGCAATTACACCTGCCTGGTGGAGAATGAATACGGGTCCATCAACCACACCTACCACCTCGATGTTGTTGGTGAGTTTGCCTTCTGGCTTGACTCCTTTCAAACCATAGCAGCGAGGTTATTTTTTCCTTACACTTAACGAGGATTGGCTTGTCTTCTTTTTGTATCCATAAGATGTCATCTGAGAAGGTCTTGTCTGTTATGTGACTGTGTTCTGTTTCCTGGGTAGCCAGGTTTTATGGGCTTGGGGGAGATATTCTTGGTTCCTAAGCATTATTTTTTTTGTCAGGTGCATGTGGTATAAAATATTTCATTTTGGAAGCTAAGATTACTTTGAATATTCTTGGTACATACAGGGAAATTTTAATTATGTTTGTGTGTATCTATGTAGATATGTGCAAGTGAGTGCAGGTGCTTTTAGTGGACAGAAGAGGGCGCTGGATTTCCTGGAGCAAGAGTTCTAGGAAGTTGTGTACCACCAATGTGGATGTTGGGAACAGAACTCAGGTCCTCTGGAAGAACAATGTGTGCTCTTAGCTGCTGAACCACCTTTCCAGCCCTGGGAAATTTTGTTTTTAAAAGAAAAGCAACATTGTTTAAAGAAGAGCAACTTATCACACCAAGAGTAAAGAAACTGTTAATTTAATGATTGAGTCTGTGTCTGGCTGGAAGAAAAAAGTCAATGTCAGAAATGGTCCTTAGGTAGCTCAGTGCTTATTCCTGGAAGACATTTCTTTGAGCAAAGGGAACCCCCTATGTTTGAGACTCACAAATAGGTTTTTGTCACAGTGTACACATAAGCAGATCATTTTCATTTCCCACCTTAAGGTTATACAGCCTGTAGTTCCAGAATGGGACATTTTTTTCCCCCCAAGTTTTAGTGGTTATCATGAGTTTGTATCATGACGACTAATGAGATTTGATTGGTTGCTACATAAGTCACTTTTCTCATTGTTGCACAGAATACTTAACAAAAGCAACTTATGGAAGGAAGGTTTCATTTGGGTTCCCTGTTTGAGTTCATCATAGTGGGCAAGGCGTCTGGTCGCACTGAATCTGCGGTCAGGAAACAGATGCATCCACCCGTTCACCTTTCTCTTCTTGTATAGTATACTTAATAGGGCACCCACTTTTGGGGTGGGTCTTTCCGCCTTTAGTAACTTTATTAACTCCTGTACAAACTTGCCCAGAGGGGTGTCTTCTAGGTGATTCTAGGTCCTGTCAAGTTGATAGTGTTTGCCCCACTGTTACTGACAGGAGTCTACAGCTGGGGCTCCTCCATGCCACAGAATTGGTGGGTTCAGATCTTTTTCTGTAGGAGCTTTCTGTGCTCTGACTTGTCAGTCACAGTGACACTTGGCTTCTCTCTCCTTGGTCATTTCTTTGGGTTACTCTTATGTGTGCAGATTGATGACTGAGGAGTCAATCCATTTTGTTTTCTCCCGGGTGACAAGGTGACACAAACAGTTCCACCCACTGTAAACACAGACTCTGCTACATCATTTCGTCTGCATGCATGGCCCTGGGTATTCTCTTACTTATGGATATTTCTGTCTCTTTCATAAGATGTAAACTGTTTGAAGGGAAATTCTGCAAAATCTTGAATTACCCAAGAACCAATAAAAACTGGATTAACCAAACCACAAAGATTTGTTGAATTGAAGATTTAGGTTAGCTAAAAGTTAAACATTTTACTGTCTGGTTAAGTGAGGTTACACTCACAAAACTGCCTTTCAAAGCGTAGCATGTAGTCTTATCTTACGTATGGGTATAAACATTCAATGTCAAGAGTATGAGTTATTCAGGAGCCTTAGTGTGAAATTTGATAGGGCACTGTGTAATATTTATTCTATAACTATTCATATAAGAGTATCAGAGCCTTCTTTTATTTGTTACTTTTTATTTATTTATTTAAAAAAAATTTTTTTTTGAAATAGAGTCTTTCTTATGTAGTTCAGGCTAGCCTTGAACTTGTGGTTTAGTTGAGGATGATCTTGAACACTCCTGGCCCACCTGCCCGCATACCTGGTTTGTGTCCCCCACTTCCCCATCCTCAAATACTGAGGGCTGACTTTAGGCAACCACTCTATCATTGAGCCATCTTCCAGCCATTTTTGAAAATATGTATATTATCAGTTGAGATGAGATCTTGTTAAGTTGCTCAGGCTCAGGTCCACGTTTCGGTTTTCTTTCTGCCTCAGCATCCTGACTGGTAGCTCCTCTAAAGACCTGCATCACCAGACCTGCATCACCAGGCCTGACTCTGGTCCTGTTTCCTATAGAGACATTTGTGGTATGCTAGACTCAGATATTTTAGTAAACACACACACAGAGGAGTGACGTGTGAGAGGATTTCTTTTGTCACAAATGGCTCTAAATCCGTTCATCAAAGAGCACATGACTTGGGATTTACTTCAGGCTGCAGGGACAAAATCTGACATGCATTGTTTGCATTAAGAATGCCAGATTTGGGGCTAAAAGTTCTGAATACTTAAATTTAAAATTAAGTAATTTATTATGGAAAAAAATAATTGTTCTGTAGGAGTCCTTTGGGATTGAAGCCTAACACAGGTCTACAATTTATTCATGGTTGGGGCCATTCCAAGAATTGAGGAGTCAAGGCAGGGCCGCTGTCGCCCCAGGGTCTTGCTTACAGCAGGTTTTAGCTTGAGTTGTTGTGTTAAACATTCAAAAGCCCCCCTGCCCCACCTCCCCTTTGAGCTCTCTGGCAGCTCATCCCTGTGAAAGCTCTGAAGTCTCTCTCAGAGTTTAGGGCTGGGATTTGAATGGGCCTGCTGAATAATGGAACTGGGCTGTCTAATGTTAATCCGCTGGCAATCAGTCTTGCTGAAAAGAGCATATGATTCAGTGGTGTGATGTGGAGGGAGCGTGGAGTGTATGGAGTAATGCAGAGAGAGGCCTGATTATGTCACAAGTTTGGGAGATCGCCCAGCTCAACCCGGGCCAATAATGACACAATGCTGGTTGGGAATATCCATCAAAGCGCAACTCCAGTGATTTTTTTTTCTAAGTCTTGAGCTTTCTTTATAAATAGTCAAAAGTCAGTGGAATATAAGACATTTTCAGTAAAGTTGGAGGTGTGAAATTTCCTCTCTCTCTCTCTCTCTCTCTCTCTGAAAACCTCTTCGTGCTTTGGAGAGCTTCTAATAAAATGAGAAGTGAGTCAGCCGAAAAGTCTCATAGAGACTTACAGGGCTGGCAGTCACTCTGAACATCTTGGCAAGTGGAAACAGAAAAGATTCAGGCGTAGGCAACAAACTCCTGGTGGCCCTGGAGCCCAAATGCTCTACTTTGCTGTGTGGTAACAGGGTCTCAGTTGCCGCTGTACTTCACAGAAAACTAGAAACGGTTGCCAATGAATGGAAGGCCTGGCTCTTGCTGCACTGCCTCTGTGCTAGCTCCGTCTGTGGCTCAGGTGTTGGTAGGAAGCATCAAGACTGAACACTCCACTCCTGCACTCCCATGTAAAAGCCGTGAAGCTATATGATTTAAGTGATGCTCTTGTGTCCTGGAATAAAACAGCGGGTCATTGTTGTGTGTGAGGGGATCGCTCCAACCTCATTAAAATTGGCACCATTACTTTGCAGCCATTTACAGCAAAGGAAAATTAGCACGAAGCTCCAGGCCTTGGTGATTGTGGCAATAATAAAACAGCCTGCCAGGTAAATGGCTGCAGGAGGCAGTGTGTCTTCACTGGGTTTGCTCAGTGGGGATGCCGAAGCCCTTAATCTGAGGGATGGCCCACCACCTCCAACAGGCGCCTAGGAGTCATTAACTCTTTTCAGCATCTCTTGGGTCTGACCCAAGAACTGAGGCATGTTAGGAACAAATATGACTTGGTGCAATGATAAGAGTGGCCAGCCTAATGTCAGAAACATCTGGGCACCAGGAGAGCTGTCAGGCTTTTCTGAACCTGCAACACTGGAAAGAAGATGTTTGTCTTACTGGTTTGATGGCCGTGTTGATGCCGTAAAACTGCTGTAACAAGTGTCCCCACGCGGATTACTCTTTAATAACTTTTGGTAGTCTCAACCGGAAGAAGTGTGTCTGTATGCATTTGTGTGTGTGTGTTTATGTGTCTAGGAGTGTGTGGATGCTAGAGGTCAACTTCTGTGCTAGTTCATAGGAGTCTTTCAGTCCTCCTCCTCCTCCTCCTCCTCCTCTTCCCTCCTCCTCCTCCTCCTCCTCCTCTTCACAAGATCTGTCACTGCGACCTTGAGCTGAACAATTAGGCTAGGCTGCCTGGTCAATGCGTCTGTGCCTTCTCAGCTCTGGGATTGCAAGCATACATCATTCTGCTCAGATGTTTTACATGGGTTTGGGGGAACCCAACCCAGATTCTCATACTTGAAAAGCCGGTGTTTTACTGACTGAGCCATCTCCTGAGTCCCACAAGTCTTAATTAGGCAAACTGAGTGCCATCTGGGGACCAGTGGGTGAAGTTCTCTTTCCTGCTGACTTGGCATCTTTGGGTAATGCTATCATCTTAGACTGGTTTGGTTGCTTGGCTTGCAGAGGATCACAGAGCCTCCTTCCATCCCTCACTCCATCTCAAGGCTGAGGAGACCTGGGCCCAGCAGGGGTCAGTGATCTGTACAAGGACTTGGAGAAGACACTCCTGGAGGCACCTCAGACCTACTTCAGAAGAGTAGTTTCAGGCAAGGGGGAGAGAACACACTTGCCAAGCAAATGCACCTAAGAACTAGAGGACAGGAGTTTGGAACCTCAGAACCCAGGTACATGCTGGGTCAACATGGCAATTCCAGCCCTGGAGGGCGGAGACAGGACCCCGAGAGTAAGCTAGCTAGTGAGATGGGTTATGTCGGGGAGCTCCCAGTCAGAAAGACCCTGCCACAAAGAATAGGGTAGAAAAATAATCAAGGAAATTCCTGATATGAACCTCAGACTGCCATACATACACACTTGGACCCCCCCCCCACATGCAAGGATACATACATGCATACATGTATACATACATGTATGTATGTATACATACATGTATATATATGAAGAAGTGAGGGGTTAGTATCCTTCTTCACTCATGTAACCCCTTCAGCTCTAGAATTATGAGCCTTTTTTTCTTGCTAACCGCTATACTTCATTCTCTGGAACCTCATCTTCCACCCCGGGTGTTGGATGGTTAGGGCTGCCATTTGGTGTCCTTCACTTCCGGCAGGGTGGAGGTGGCTCAGCCTGTACCACCAGTCCTGCCCTGGCTTGTCACTGGCAGGCCAGAAAGACACTGTTGGCTAGCCCTTGACACAAATCCTCCTCAGCTCGGCTCTAGACGTGATGCGACACAGCCTGGCAGCATGGGCCGAGTACCTCAAGTGTGGGTTTAAGAAGAATGAAGTCTTGCTTCTTCTAGGCACAGACTGTTCAGCCCTGCTGTGTGGCTGACCCCTAGCCTGGAGCCTCTGGCAGTCTCCAGTGAGAGGAAGAAATTGCACAAAGCATCGGTTTGCTACTTGGAAGCTGGAATGACAGAGGCTTCAGTGTGATCTCGTAGCAGTGAGGAAGGGATTGGAGGAGCCTGACTATCTAACTTGGGATCTGGAATAGTGTTCAAGTCCTTGATGCCATAGTAGGGGCCGGGACAGGGGTGTGGCTCAGTTGGTAGAGAGTTTGCCTGGAATACATAATGAAGTCCTATGTCTGACCCCCCCCCCCCGCATTGCATTTAACCAAGTGTAGTATGGCATATCTGTAATCTTAGTTATTGTGGAGAGGATTAGAAGTCCACAGTTATCTTTGGCTACAGAGTAAGTCTGGGGCCAGCCTGGGCTATATGGATCAAAATAAAGATGTGGTGATAGGATGTTTGATAGTGAATCACTTAGCCATTGAGTTCATTATAGAAACTTCCACTACTAGGATCTCCTTGATTTCTGCTGATAAAGACCTTATTGGTCTTAGTTTCCATCTCATTGGCTTCTTAGAGCTTGATGTGACAGGGGGATCTAGAGACAGAATTTAAATGACTCCTAACCAAGATCTAGAGGTTTTAACACTGGTTACTGATTTTCCTTCCATTCTTGCTTGTAAGCCTTGCGTTCCTCCGGCACCAGCCAGGTTTCAGCACGGGGACCCTCGGAGGCCTTCCAGTGGTTTCCTAGGCTCCAGGTCTCACCTAGATCTCTCTGCATTTCTGATCTTGCTGCCAGCGGACACTATCCCATTTCTTGTTGTAGCTTGACACCATGCTAGAGCTGTCTCTCTCTGCCAGCCCTGGACTTAGGAATCCTAGCCGGAAGGAGGTAGTTAGCCCCTCCACTGTGGATGAGCTGAGGGTTAAGGTTGTGCCGCAGGTGATAGTTCACAGGGAGAGCCTTTGTGAAAGAACACAGAACCCTAGTCCCAGAGTAGCATTGTGTAGGAAAGATGTCCCCGGTTGATCTGTGGCCAAGCCTACCTTCCAAAGACCCACTCTCAGGGACTTACTTTTGGCAGCCAGGCCACAACTCCTAAAGGCCCTTTCTAGCCGCAAAGTAGTGCCACCAACTGAGATTCAAGCATTCAAAACTGGAGCCTCTGGGGACCATTCCTGATTCAAGCCACGATGGGCGACAACCTGCTTTGTTTGTTGTACCCAGCCAAGAAAGAGTTGCCACGAGAACAGGGCTCTGAATCACAGTACCGGGCGATCCGCACGCTTATCCTGTGCTTCTTCACCGGTCTCCAGGCTGAGACACACACTCAGCCTCGTCCTCATTACAGGGGTGCTGAGGCTTAGTACTTTATTGATAGGGATTTCAAAACTCCCTGGGGTCAAAGCCGGTTAATGAGATTTCATTGCTCCAGAGAGGCTCCACATTCCTGCCTTACCACAGGGCTTCCAGGGGCAAAGACTGGTAGGCGGGCGGGCGGTCAGCTGCTTCAAAGGCGCTGCCTGGCAAAGGAATGCTTCCTGGGAAGAAGTTAGCCCTCACAGATGGCGGCTTGTAGGCACCAACCTGGTGGGGATCTCTCAGTGCTTGGTTAATAGTCTATTTTTTGCTCTGTTCCTGAGGACTTTCAGAAGCCCTTTGACCTACAGTTGAGGAAGGAAAGTTATTGATTCCCCTCAGTTCTGGCAAGAGTGCTGGGAAAGGTGACCGACAAAGAGGGCTAATGTTTGGTTGGCTGTCTGATCTTTGGCACGGACTCTGTGATGGGAGCTCGGGAGGATGTAGAAGTGTCTCGGTCAGGTTAATGCCCTACAGTTCTGTGTGTGAAGATGGTCTTTTCCTGGGACTGTGCATAGAAAGTGCAGATGGGAGCAGGTAGATAGAAAGCTACTTAGCCGCACGAAACCTGGGAGCAAGCTTAGCTTGAGGATGTGTTCGTGGATTGCAGCAACAGTGTGCAGTAATGGGCCCCTTGGGTTGTTCATGGCTAATCTGCAAATCCAGTCTCCAAAACTTCTTAATTCTCTGATTTATTGTATTGTCAGTCAAGGATTGTCATGTTACACGTTTCAGATTTAGGAGAATTCAGGATTTCAGGGTTTTAGAATTACAGATGGTCAACCAGTGAAGCAGACATCCAAGAAATGCTCTAACTTGAAGCACTTCTGGCCCCAAGCATTTTAGATAAAACGCATTTACCCTGTAGCAGAGAAACTAGTTCATGCGTAATTTATACTTGAGTTTAGGGCATCTTAGCATATTTCAAATTCTGAAACAGAAAAACTACAGAGTTTTTAAATACATGTATTTATACATCTTGATTAGCATCGGCCTTTTTGAACTAAAGGGCCAGGTAATGCCTAATAAGCGTCTGATACCAGCTCTTCTCAGGAGTGAGTATGGCCGTGACACCGTCTTCTTCCCCTGGTAAGAGATACGTGTAAGGTTTTGCTCATAGACTCCCTTCCCTTCAGAACACCCTGCTGCTGTGATTGAGTTCATCATCTTCCTGTTTGCTTTTTATGTCCACAGACAAGGAGAAGGGAGATTGTGGCCAGGGTGTGCTGCTAACATAGGAGGTTTGATTTGGAAGGTTGTTTTACTAGTGTAGGTTTTATATAGCAGGTCCAGAACAGGAGGCTGTGGGAGGAGGTGACCAAGGACATTGATGTTGTCACATGGGGATGGTGTTCTGTTCTTCTGTGAAGAAAGAGGAGGCAGTGAGGAAGTCCCTGTCCTGATTTGGAGGGAGAGGTTAGAACATCGTCCGTGGTGTGGTGTGGTGTGGTGTTGTGTTGTGTTGTGTTGTTGTGGTGTGGTGTGGTGTGGTGTTGTTGTGTTTTGTTGTTATGTTGTGAGGGTGAGCTCTGTCTCGTTGGTGCAGTGTTTGGGATCTGGGTGATGATTCTGAGCCTTTCTGCTACTTGAGTGCACTGTGAGCTACAAGTAGTCTTGTGCATCCCCCATTTTGGCTCTAGGAAAACAAACAGTTGATCCTTTAGCTTCTTGTGTTGTTGTACCTGAGGGAGACATTTCTTGTTTGCTCAGATGTGCTGAGAGCTTTTCCTTCTGCTTGATCCACCCCAGGAGCAAACCGAGGCATCTGAGGGATCAGCATGAAGCTTTCCCGACTTCCTCTAAGGAAGGCTTTTTTAAATGGTGAAAGTTGATAATGAGAGCCAAGTTGTCCTTGTGTCTACACATACCGGTCTATTTCAGTTCATGCTTGTGGCCCATATGCTGCTGACAGAGCCATAGTATGTCATCATATTTAGGCTATACCCTCTTTTTCCATTACAACATGGCCATGACAAGCTTGGTGTACATCTATTTATTGGGCACCTGTGTGAGTATCCTTCTAGGACGTATTTCTAAAAATAGGCTAGCTTGATCCTTTCTGATAGATATTTGCATAGCATTTGAAACCCACACGGCCTGAAATTTTGGCTTTGGGGGTTTTCCAGTGATTCCCATTTTGTTTCTTTGCAAATCACATGAGAAAAGATAGAGTCTAATCTGGAATTCAGCCTCTCTGACAAGAGGATGTGTTTAATGCCTGAGCAATTTAAAAAGAACAAAACCTTGTCCAGCACATTTTTCCTGTGAGGGCAGCCAGGCACTGCACACACCAGCTAAAATCACACATTCCTGAATTGTGCTGCTCCTCTTAGGCTAGTGGGGTGCTGGGCTGTATGGTGTCCTGCCCAGTGGGGTGGATCTCAGCTGTGTTTACCTCTGCTCCTCAGGAGGGAGATTGTGGACATCTGACGTCTGAATTGACATCAGCATCCAATGGCCAGTGTGGCAGGGACCTTGTGTAGACTTGATATTGAAAGAACAACTGTCATTTAGTAAACGGAACAAAGTAGTACACTTCACTAAGAGGGTGGGTTTGTTACGATCCCAGGAACAAATCACATTGATTCAACAATATTGTCACATTTCCTGTGTCTCCTTAAAAACAAAACAAAACAAAACAAGCCCCCCCCCCCAAAAAAAAAACAAAAACAAAGCTATGGTTGGGCTGGAGATGTAGCTCAGATGTAAACTGCTTGCCTTATATACATGAAGCCCCAGGTTTCACCCCCAGTACCACAGAAACTGGATGTGCCAGTATACACCTGTAATCCCAGGAGGAGACAGAAGGATCAGAAATCTTAATGCTCATCCTTATGGCCAGTTTGAAGCCAGCCTGGGCTACATAAACCTGGCCATTTTAAACTGTTTTTGAAGATCTGGTTTAGTGATATTTAACACACTCAAAACCTGACAGAAGAGTTGACAGTGCTGTCGTACCCCTGAAGCCACAGAGCTCGAGGGTGTCTTAAACATTTGGGGTATAAATGACACCAGGCTCAGCTCCTATAATTTGCCTAAGAAGATCTAAATTGACAACCCAGCAGGTAGAAGGAGCTCAATTCCAACCCAGTCATCCTCTGTGACATTCATTAGGGTATTTTGCTTCCACATGTTTGGGTCTTCCCAGGCCTGAGCTGGGCCAGCCCTTTGCTCTGTCTGTCCACGCCAGTGAGCAAGCACAAAGGAATTAGTGCTGTTTTGCTTTGAGCATTCTACACGGTGCACCCTTCATAAGTCATCTTGGGACTTGGGCACTGGAAGAGAGACACTCATCTCTTCCTAAACAACCTTGCATGTCAGACTCTGCAAAGGTGTGGGAGAGGGTCTGGGGTGGGGTTGGTTGGAGGCAGCCAGAGCCCCAGCCTGATTCTGCAAGACTTTGCATAGGCAGATGTTCCAACAGGAAGGATGGCTACCCGCTGCAACTGGAGTGAAGATCAGAAGACCGGAAGACGGTAACCACTGCTCAGTGGTTAAAAGTGCATGCTCTTCTTGCAGAGGACCCCAGTTTGGTTCCTAGCACCCATATCAGGTGGCTCCCAGCTGCCTGGAACCCCAGCTCTGGAGGTTCTAGTGTCTCTGAGCTCTTAAGTGCATATCCTCCGCACCTCCCTAACACGCATTATTAAAAAAAAAAATAACAAAAATAAGTCTGACTAAGCGCTGATATCCTCGTAGGGGCACCAACAGTCCTTCCGAAGGTATAGTGCTCCCCTGATCCCTGCTCTGCTTTCTCTACTGATCACTTTCAGTTCTGACTGTCCTTTGTGCCCATATCTAGAGGTTGGGAAAAGGTTAGGGGAAACGAAACAATACTCAGAATCCAACTGGCTTGAGCCAGGCTGGTGTGAGTATGTCCGCAGAGTTCTGACAGGGCAATGAACTCATTCTGCTGATCGTAATGAGGATGAGGCCTTTAGCAGGTTATTGGGCCCTGAACATCAGTGGCTTTGATGGCTGCCTCCCCTAATAGCCATGCCTCACCAACTGGTTTAGTGTGTTCTTGTTGAGAGAAAAGTCAGGCTGGCTTGAGAGAGAGAGAGAGAGAGAGAGAGAGAGAGAGAGAGAGAGAGAGAGAGAGAGAGAGAGAGAGAAGACTTCTCTCTTGTTTTACTTGTCTTGCAAATCGCAGAATGTTCTTTCTATTCAGCCCATTGCAGTTGCTAAGAAACCACCATTTTGGAAGAAGGGCAATTAAATTTTGATTTCAATTTAAGGATAGAGCAGGCGAGGTTATCCTTCAGTGAATGGGTTGTCCAAGAGGACATTGGCTGCTTCCAGGGCCTTCCTGGGAACTCGGCACGGCTTCAGTCTCGCTGCCAGAGAAAGTAGCTTTCAGATTTTGGGAGCGGGGCAAGGAGTGGTAATTGCTGCTTAACTTTTGAGAAGAAAAACTCAGGAGACGGAGGCACGCTGGAAACCAGGGCCCTTGGCTTGATTAATTTATAGGTGTGATTCAAGAGTCCGGTCCTTTGATCCCTGAGATACCTGGTTACCGGCATCTGTAGGCCAGAGACTACTGCTAAGTCACAGCAAAAGTTGTAGGTCTATCTTATGCAAACCCATTATGTATTATGTCCAGAGGAGTCCTGACATGTTATAAAGTTCCAGTGGTCAATTAACAAAGGCTTAGTCTCCGTCACTCAGGTATTTCCCCTTTCCCTCCCCCCTCCCCCCAGCTCCATAATAACCTTGGAATGAAGCGAGCTCTTGTCCCTCTTCCCCTCTTTGGCTCAGTCTTGGCTCCCAGCTACAGTGCAAGGCTGGAGAGCTAATGTATCTATGAAGTCTCTCAGCAGCTGGGCTTTCTGCTGTGGTGGAGTAGACACTTGGAGAGAGAGAGAGAGAGAGAGAGAGAGAGAGAGAGAGAGGTGGGAGGGCATTTTTTTTTTTAAAAAAGCACTTCAGGCTGTATTTACTCAGCATTTATTCAAAGGAACCTCATTCCAGAGCTGCGGGCCAACTGTCCCATTGGCCACGGCCCCACCCTTTGGACTGCTTTTCCACTGTGTCTTAATTTGAAATTCACACAGGGGCCTCAAAAGGCTATTTGAAAGCCCCTCCCCCTTCCTTCCCCGCCTTTTGGGTTCACGGATCAGCAGCCTCTACGTCCAGTCCAAATTGTAACCATTTTCAAATCGCAGTGCTGAAGCAGAGGTAAGCTGTCTGTGGGCTTAGCCCCTTCCTCGTATTTATTTCACTCATTTCCCTGGAAAAGGAAAAATGTGTTTTCTATAATATCCGAGGGTGCACCATGCTATAAGAGAAGCTTGCCTCTCTGTAAATCCTGCCTGCTGGAGGAGATGGGATTTTTGTTGTCACGTAGAGGAGCTGAGCCAGCAGTGGGCTTCAGTCTCTCATCCAGAAATAATTCACAGGCCTAATCTCTTTACTTCAGTGTGCTGTGAGAAGCTGTGAGAAGCTTCAGACCTGTGAGCTTTGATGTGCCTGGGGCTAGATGAGGTTCAGGGGAGCTTTTTGGAGGACAGTCGTTCTGGGGCCTCATCCTCTTCTCCTGTACCCACTGGGAAGGCTGTACGGGGGGCCCCCTGTGCCAGCATCACCTCACCAGCATCTGATTTACTTGCCCCCCAGCTTTCCAGGAGTTTTCCATGCACTTCCACCAACTTCCTGGTGGTTGCTTTTTGTATCCACCCCCCACCACCTCCACCCTGACCCTGCTCCCCATGACAAGGTCTCACTATATAGACCATGTTGACATTGAACTTCTATTCCTCTTTTCTTGGGGTTCTGAGTGCTGAGGTGCTGCGGTCATGGGTGCTGCACCCCCAGCCCTGCCAGGCCAATAACTGTTGTTCAGGGTCTGTTGACACCAGATCAATGGCTGAAGACAAGGTGGCAGATGCTGGCATCCTGGGGCCTCTTCCAAGACGTTTCAGGCCTCATTCTTCAACTTGTTGAAGGGCAGAGACTAAGGTTGCAAAGGAAATCAAAGCCTGATGTGGAGAAATGAAACATGAGGCCTACTGACTTTTTAAAAACATTTTAAATAACATTCTCTGAGGTTTCATTTTATACTGAGCGCAGCTGTAAGAAGTTTTGGAAGATGGTGTAAGGTTTCTATTACACAGCAACTGTACTTGCAGTTTTTCTGCCCAAAGTGAGAAAGAGCCGAGAGGGCAGAGCAGGTAGTTTGGAGGTTGTTTTGTATAAGGTGAGAAAATTTGAAAAGATGAATTCAAGACTGCGAGCTGTAATGCTGTTCAGTATGCCTTAATTTGCAAACGCAGTAACACTGAACCATTGCAAAGGTCTCCTTTTTCCCTTTGGGTGAAAATAGTCCGGATAGCTTGGAATAACTTAATAACCGGAGCTCAGCAGTCCTTTGACCACAAGGAAAACAAGAGTGCAAGCTCTGGACCAGGCCCTGCCAGTGTTACCCCCGCAGCAGATTCTCTGTCCAAGGCTGGTGCGGGAGATGCTGTGTTCTGAAAGCACTCCTTGTTCATGGGCAGTGTTATGACGTCTGTAGTGTTTGCATGTGAGATGGTTTATTAGAAACAAGTATGGCTAATAAAAAAAGGCTTGCAATGAAATTCCATAGATCTGGCTCAGAACCTTAGAGATTTTGTAGTACTTCTGTTTCCAAGGAAGGTTACACTGTCCATGCACGCACACGCTCACACGTGCACATGCATGCATACATACGTAAAAGCATGTTTGTGAGTGCAAAATTGGAAAGACCAAAGCAGGGAATGAACTGATAACTAAAATTCCTTCCCTGGGGCTGGAGAGAGAGCTTGGTGGCAAAAAGAGTGTTTTGCTCTTACAGAGGACCCAAGTTCAGTTCCTAGGACTCATGATGGGTACTCAGGGGATCCAGTACCCTCCTCTGGCCTTCAAGACCTGCATTCATATGCACACACCCGAACAGACATGTGTAAGCACACAGGTGTGCACATGCGCACGTGTGGAAGCTAGAGGCAGATGCTCTTAGTCACCCTCAACTTTATTATTTCTCCTTTTAGGCAGGGACTCCCACTGAACCTGGAACTCACAGATTCGTCTAGGCTAGCCTGTGAGTTCCAAGGACCTCCCTTCTCCATTTTTCCAGTTTAGGTTTCAGCCATGTGCTGTCCCACCTTGCTTTTTAAATACATAGTCTAGAGAATTGAACTCAGGACCGCAAGCTTACGCAGAAGGTTCTAGATCAACAGAGCTATCCACCCATTCAGCCCTGCAACTCCTTCTTTTATGAGAAGGAAATGACCTTCTTGGTATTTGATAGCTAGAAATGAGCATATTTGTGAGTGTGGCTGGCAGTAACCAGCCCAGAGGTCAGCTTCTATCCTGCTGGTAGCTTTCCTGGTATATTTGCTTGGTAGAGACAGAGGAGACATAAATACAGGGACTTAATTCTATCCTTCCCATTTTAAAGGACCCTGCTGGGATTAAAGCAAATCTTGGCCATTCTCTGTGGTACCCAAGTCCCTATGACCCATTCTAGAGGCAGTACATCATCCCATAGAGTAGTGAGTTTCCTGTGATGTATTAAGAAATGAAGCTTTGAGATTTTTTTTTTCCAGTTACAAAAACGAACAGTTCAACTTCTCTGTTCTACATGGGTGATAAAGGAGGAGATGGATGACTCTTTGAGGGGCTCTGAAATCTTTATCTTTATTGCATGGCAATGTAGGTGTCTATGAAGTGATGGAAGATTCCAGAATGAAATGTGCTCCAACTTTTTCTCTCTTTTAAAAAGTTTCTTAAGGGCCAGTGATGATCTTAAAGAGTAGAGTTAATTTGTATATGGCCTGGCTCTGACTCAGCAAATTTCACAGTATGATATTTTAATTAGAAAGGCCCCAATACAGAAAGGCATAGAGACCTATCCTTCTAATTTGCTGCTTTAAGCCCAGTGTGCAGGAATCTCAAACATAGGACCATCCTTGATATGGTGAGCTGGTTTGGTGGCAATGGTGCTGGTGCGTAGGGTTCTTTTTATTTCTCTTAGCTAATTTTTGTTGTTATGATGAGACAAAGTCTTCAAAGTCTTACTACTATGTTAGCCTCGGCTAGAATTCACTGTTTAGACCAGGATGGCCTCAGACTCATAGAGATTCACTTGACTCTGCCTCCAGGTACTGAGATGAAAGATGTGTGCCATCGTGCTCTGCTCTGCCTGGATTGTATATGTTAAGCTAGGACAGTGGAACTCTCTGTTGGAGAAAGAAGAAAAGAGAAGGGTTTAGGTATATAAGCATGCGTTTGGGAATGGGTCGGTAACCAGGGTGCACGTGGCTATTAATAGAGCTGCTGCAAAGAAGGTTCCAGTAACTTTGTAATCACAGTGTTGTTTTTTTATTTGAGATTAAACAGCAGCCCACTCCGTTAGTTAGTTAATTCTCTCATGCTCTCAGTCATCCATTCATTTTACTGTTGTAAGAACAGTAACATGTATTGTGCCCCTAGTATAGCTTTCAGTGTAGAGACCCTTACCATCCACCAAAGGTAAACCAGATCTCTAGGATGTATTCACCTTATGTGACTGCAAGTTTATATGTTGTGATTAGCCACTCCCTTTCTCCTCTTCTTCACTCCTTCCCACCACAATTCTATTCTTCTGATATAGGAATTGAGAGTTTTAGATCCTTCCTTATAAGTGGGATCACACAGTATTTGTCCCGTGACTGACATATTTTGTCTAGCATAATGTCCTCCAGGTCCACTCCCACTGTCAGTTGGCATCAAATTGCATGCTTTTCTTCTTTTTAAAGCTGGTTAGTTTTCCCATTGTATATAGAGACCAGAGTTTTTTATTTTAATCATTCTTCTGTTGATGGGCATTGAGGGTGTTGATTAAATTAAAATCTTAGTTTTTGTGAAGAGCTCTGTGATGGCTGTATCTCAGATCTTCACTGAAGTGAGAGTTGCTGGATCAGATGAACTGCTTTGTTATTTTGGAAGATGAACTCCAGCTTCCTGTCCTTACCCTAACAATTGTATTCCCACCAGCAGTGGTACAGGGGTTCACTCTCCAGGCCCTCAACCGCACTTGTCTTATTATCTCTTTAATGATAATTTTGATTTACCATTTTTCTAACCATTACTGATGCTACACATCTTTACAGCTGCTTGTTAGCCATTTGTATGTCTTTGGAGAAATTCCTTAGTCCACTTTTAATTGGGCATTACCTAGTTCTTTAGGGACCTCATGTGTAGGTGTAAGCAGACCTTGACCTGGTCCCTCTATGGGTTTCTGCCAAGAACGCCTCTCATCTGTAGTGGAACCTTCTGATCTAAGATAAGGAGAAATGTGCTTTATTGAGAATCTTCTCAGTGAGGCTAGAAAGGAATGGCCAAGCATTCCTCCTGTGGGGCCTCCTTTGACACTATGAAACTTAACTTGGAAACAGGCATCTGTCCCTGTGTTTCTTTAGTGCCATATCAGAATATGCTAAGGAATATCTACTTCTATACATGTGGTGCCTGGCACACAGTGACACTTGGTACTTGTCAAATGGATGAACCACTGAATGGAGTCTGTGTCATGATAAAAAGCAGGATCCAGTAGGTTTGGTTTCATCTCACTTGGAGCTTTGTTTTCCAATTTGCTTTTTAAAGCAGGGGACACAAGACTTCCCAGAGCATCTTAGCAACTGACTGAGAGAGATCATGCATAGGAGAACCTCTCTTGATATGCAACACAACCTTAAGGGTTAGCCGTGCCACTTGCCCGTGCCACTTGCCCGTGCTCTCTCCCTCATGTTTAAAGTGAATCTGGGCATCATCTCAAGCCAAATAAGTGAATAAGTAGCCTTCTACCAGCTCCATCTGTCTCTTGGGTTGCAGCAATAAAGAATTTCCCCTTGTTCGTTAGGTAGTCTATAACTCGCAGTGTAAAGCATTCTTTTTCTGATTCTCTAAATAAGTTATCCTTTACAAGGGTTGTGCTTCAGTGATTCACTTTGAAGTCATTTGTGTTGTGCATGGGGCCTCTGTGTTATTCCAATGGAGTCAGCCAGCAGACAGACGCCTATTTGGCTTGGTTCCCCCCTGCCCCCCAAGCCTTCTGGACAACACAACTTATTTATTGCTCTCTCTCTCTCCCCATCCCTTCGCCTCTCTCCATCAGAGCGATCACCACACCGGCCCATCCTCCAAGCTGGACTGCCTGCAAATGCCTCCACAGTGGTTGGAGGGGATGTGGAGTTTGTCTGCAAGGTTTACAGCGATGCCCAGCCCCACATCCAGTGGATCAAGCACGTGGAAAAGAACGGCAGTAAATACGGGCCTGATGGGCTGCCCTACCTCAAGGTCCTGAAGGTGAGAACTTTCTGAATCCTTGGGGGCCTGCAGTGGGGGCCCCCTTGGAGATTTGGCCAGGGTCTTTGATTTCCTCTAGGATTTTAGAGATGGTCCTCTTTATGGACCAGCCAGTATATTAAAGAATGAGTAGCCATTAGGCCTGTTAAATAACTTTTCTGGAGGGGGCTGTGAAGTAGGGGAGGTCCTGATACACTTGGAAGCAGAGAGTTCTGCTGTTTATTAGTCCTGAGGAGAAGCTAAACCTGGGGTGGGGTACTGCTCCCAAGGCGATGTAGAGAGTAAATGGGATGGGGTAGATGGAAATAACTGGAACTTTCTAGACAGTGTACTAACGTTTTTCTGATGTTTTATGATATTTAATGCTATGTGGATAATAACATTTGAATCAAATTTTAGTAGTTAGAAACAATTCAACTTTCTTTTTCAAAAAAACTTCTCTCTCACCTTTTATGATGTATGTGTAGTCTTGATAGTAAATGGTGTGTGTGGGGGGTATTTTTTTGCATCTATAAAAAATGAGTGAGTCGCGAATTTCCTTCCCTTTGTATTAAAAGAAATACCTTTTTTTTTTTTTCATGTACTCATTTTTTTTTGTGGCTCCAGCCTCTTTAGATTTTGGGTCTAGCTTCCTCTTCAGCGTGCTGAGCTAAGTCTGTTTTGTCAATTCTAAGCCACTGTCTGCCTGTCTACCGTGCTCCCAGGGAGTATACAGCAGTCAGTCTTCCTCTTCAACTATAGGAGCAGCAGGCAGCTCATGAAGAACTCTCAACCTATAGTCTTCTCTCTAGCCAGCCATACCCAGGATCCACAGTGCTGGAGAAAGACGGCTAGCCCGCCCGCCCGGAGAGCTGCTCACCCATCCCACTGACTGGTCGCCTCTTCCGCCCTGTTCTGATCACTACTGTTCTCCACCACTTGGCTTACTTTGTTCTCCTCCCTCCCACAGCTCTTTAGATGTAATCAGTGGAGATTGTTTTCTTGTGGTGTGTTGGTGGTGGGACCATAGGCAGCACCGAGTCCTTCCTGGTTGGCCGTTATATTGTTTTCCTATGTCTGTTCTAGCACTCGGGGATAAATAGCTCCAATGCAGAAGTACTGGCTCTGTTCAATGTGACGGAGATGGATGCTGGGGAATATATATGTAAGGTCTCCAATTATATAGGGCAGGCCAACCAGTCTGCCTGGCTCACTGTTCTGCCCAAACAGCAAGGTAACAACGTTTTTGTGTTTGTGTTTTTTTGTTTTTTTGTTTTTGTTTTTAAGAAAACTGGATATAGGAGTTAAAAAGACTCGGTGCTTTGGGAGGCAGCAGGCAGCTTCTAGTGTAACTCTCATAGCCTTGGTTTATTTATAATGATCTTTCTTTGGTGATGCAGCTGGCGTCATGCCAGTGGCCATGGAAAAATGCCCACAATGTTCAAAGTGCTTGAAGATTATCCTCCACCCCTAACCCTGTTTTCAAACTTCTTCTTTCTGGTCTGTCTTAATTGGACTGCACACTTCCCGTGATCACTGTGTCTGAGTGCTCATGGACCTTGCATTCGCATGCCTGTTGAGTCGGTACTATCTGATTATTAAGCTGGACTCACGTTTCTTTTTATGCTGGTGACGTAGAGAAGTGCTAGCATGATAGGATTCACCTAATGAAAGTTTTGTTCTTTGGTTTGGTTCCACACCGGATCCTATCCAATACTGGAGATTGGTTATCTTCCAGTGACTGTGACACTGGAGAATGGGGAAGGCAGATGGTGGAGTTTTCAGTTATTCTTCACATGCAGACATTCATATTAGAAAACAATACAAACTATAAAAGTCCAGTTTTTCTGTTACCAGTGTTCTGTTATGCTTTCTTCCATGTTCTTTCAATGATACATAAAGCAAGATGAGTTTAGCTTGAGTGAAATTAACCAGAATCTGGTAACCAAGACGACCTCGCACCCTGGTCCCCATGGAGCCCAAGGGATGTGTGAGCTGTCCACCTAATCTGCCATGTTTTGTTCCATCATACAGAAGATGGAACCTCCCCCTTTTCTCACAGTGGGAGTCTGCATCCAACAGGACCAGAACCCAGATTAGCCCTCTGGATATTGAACTTTTTGGAAACCCACCCCCAAATCCAAATGAAAACGGATTCAAAGAGAACGGACTCTGTGGGCCTATTTTTCCATGTGTTCAATTGCATGCATGTCTAGGTGGTGATGCCGGTGTGGTGACGGGCCTGCAGAGGTGAGCTGGCCGGTGTCTCTCAGTGTCTCTCGGTTGTGGGCTTTGTGGATGGGCTGCAGTTGGAATCTCCTGATGGCCAGCACCCCGTGGACCCGCTGGGACAAGGCCTCTTGGTTCCAAGGCTCCCTCCACAATCATTTCTATGTCTAGCCCTTTTCTTGCTTCGTTTGTTTCCTAGGCTGCCGGTGTTAACACCACGGACAAGGAGATTGAGGTTCTCTATATTCGGAATGTAACTTTTGAGGACGCTGGGGAATATACGTGCTTGGCGGGTAATTCTATCGGGATATCCTTTCACTCTGCATGGTTGACAGTTCTGCCAGGTACATACTGCTCTTTCTCTCTATGGGTTGGCTTCTTTCCTTGGTTGATTGCTATAAAATTAACACAGCTTCTGTTCTTAGAAGTAGCCCCATTTATCCATTGCATAAAGATGCCCCCCCAAATGTTCCAAATGATCCCCCCCCCCGGAATAAGAAACCACCTTAGAAATTCATGCATGAAGAGATCCCATACTAGAATTTATGGTTAAATAAAATGCCACCTTTAAAATCCAAAGGGATCTTATAATCTTAGTGAATTGCTGAATTGTTGACTCAGTGGGCCCATCTCCCACCCCCACCCCTACCCCCACTCCCACCCCCACCCCCAAGAAGGAAGTCAAAATTACTTTGTGAAATTCAAAGTAATTTTTCCCCCATTGTAAATCCCACTTTGGTAAAAGCCCATATGTGGTTTGATGCCTCTCCGTCCGACTTGCTTACATCTCATTTGAGTGCAGATAGATTTGTATTGGGGGTCCCCAGGAAGCACCTCTGAAGGGAGGTGTGCAGAAGCAGTGTGTTACCTTGGGAATCGGGTGGCTTGCTGCATGACTCAATAGAGTGGACTCTCATTTGCTTTTCCTGCAAAAGCATGTGTGTGTTGTCTCGGGCTCGATGTTAATTTCTGCCTCATAGAGAAATAAACATCAGTAAAGCCCATTGCTGTCTAAGTCTTTAACCAATGCCTCTGTTCTAGTCCAGCTTTCTTGGTACATGCTGCTCTCTCTCTCATGCATTGCCTAACATTTCCTTTGGAAAACTGCATAGACTGGCTGGCAGCTCATGACGCGCTTCTGCTCCAGTTATGAGTGCCTTGTTTCTAGAGTTCCGTGCCTACTGCATGCTTGTTTTATAGCTCGTAAAAAAAAAAAAAAAAAAAAAAAAAAAAAAAAAAAAAAAAAAGGATCGTTTTGTTTCTGTGCTGTGCTGCTGAGAGTTTTGACTATCTTTGCAAGTATTTGTTTTTCTGATTAAAATGTATAAGCTTGAGAATAATACCCGTTGCATCCACCTTCCCCTTTGGTTATGCTGAGTCTGCTCTGTGAGTGTTTGGTCTTGAGACAGAGATGCCTCTCCTGTTGAGCTTGCTTGTGCAATGCCACGCTCTCTAAGTGCCCACCTGGCACTTCTTAACCCATTTGCCTGGCAGCTCTACCCCTTAAGGAGATGCAGCTTGAGAATAATCATGTTTGGAAATACACTGCTTGTAGATTGACCGGTTGAGGAAGAGCCGATATAGTTGACGGAAGAACGTGCTAAATTAATCACAGTTCTGCTCACGTGCAGTACCGTCATATTTTTAAAGGTTCAGTAACAAGTTAATATAACTGGATATACAAACATTTTAGTCGTTCTTAAGTTTTATATATATATATAAAATATATATATATATTATATATGTGACTATCTCAAGATTGATACATCTGTTTAACTGACTAAATATTCTGGATCATATGAAGGGACTCGCCAAAACATTTTGGGCTAGCCTACTAGTTGAGTGTGAGCCCTGTGGAGCTACCATCCTCTAGGGCCCTGTTGAACCTTCCCCTGGAGGCACCTCCCTAGCTAGCAGGCATTGTCCCTGTCTCCTTAGAAGCAACAGTGGATGAGGTCCCTTTTAACAGTTCTGTTTGGTTCATGTCGATCCACCATCATGACAGACAGTCCTCCTGTGGTGGGTGTACTGGGTGTCCTGCTTTGACCAGGGACCTAGCAGAATAAGGCCTTGTAGTCCCCCACTACCGTCTGGTATCAGCTGCTCACTGGTGGCAGATGCCCATTGAGGCTGGAGAAGGTGGCTGCCTGGGCTGTAGTGATAAACTGAGGAACCCTTGGCTCTTTGTTAGCATTTGGAGAGGCCCAGGCAGGAGGCCCGCGGCTGCTCTGCATCTGGGTATCTCTGTGCATTGACCTGATGATAGGGAAGCCCTTGATGTCTTTGGCGTCATTCCTTGAAGTGTGCTTTGATACGTCCCTCTGGTATCCTAACTGTGGCCTGCTTATTTGTCCCTCTCCCGCGGATCTGCAACCCAGCGCCTGTGAGAGAGAAGGAGATCACAGCTTCCCCAGATTACCTGGAGATAGCTATTTACTGCATAGGGGTCTTCTTAATCGCTTGCATGGTGGTGACAGTCATCTTTTGCCGAATGAAGACCACGACCAAAAAGCCAGACTTCAGCAGCCAGCCAGCCGTGCACAAGCTGACCAAGCGCATCCCCCTGCGGAGACAGGTAACAGAAAGTAGATAAAGAGTTTGAAGAAATTTACTCTCTTCCCCACCCAGCCAGCTCCTGGATCTTTTCCCCCTCTGATTCTCCCTCTAACTTCTGTGAGCCTCAGAACTGCAGGCAATTCTAATCTGCCACTGTGTGGAGTTGGGACTAAAGAGCATTAAGTCACCATGCTGCTCTGGGGTTGGTAGGCTGGCTCTGGTTTTAAAGGACAATCCTGTGAAGACTGGAGCTGTCCAGTGGAGTGGGCAGTTACTCTTGAGGCCAGAGGAGGCCATGCCCTCTGGGCCTGTGTGAAGACTCAAGCACACGGCTCCTTTGGGAAGCTAAGCATTTGGTCTGGGGTCCATTGCTTCTGTATGAGGCTGGATGTTCAGGTTCAGTTTTTACTCTTAGTAGGAAAGAGAGTTTAGTTTTCTTTGATTTACTGTTTTAAGTAGAGATCAGAAACATAGAGTATGGAGGTACACCTAACTAATGCTTGCATAAAAGTGGTCTGTGATGTCTTCTAAACTGGGTTTTGGCTCAGTCTGTCTGGTGTTTTGAAACATTGTATGCTTATAGTTGACTGTTACAGGTTGCAGGTTTGGCTGGGGATTCGGTGATAGGGTGGTTTTGTGTGTGTGTGTGTGTGTGTGTGTGTGTGTGTGTGTGTGTGTGTGTATGTGTTTGTATTTGGGTTATAAGTACATGTGTGTAGGTACCTGTGGAGGCCAAAACAAAGTGTCAGACCCACTAGTGCTAGAGTTGTGAACTTCTCAGCGTAGGTGGTGGGAATTGAACTCTGGTCTTCTAGAAGGGCAGCAAGCACTCTTTAACCACTACGTCAGTTCTCCAGCCCCCAGATAAGATGATTGCTATGTAGAACAGAGAGAAAATTACCTTTAACCTTGAGCTTGGTCTTTGATGGCTGGCTTTGGGGGAGGTAAGGCAATAGAACCTTCCCTGTGCCATAAAACAAAGCCCTTCCAAAGTGGATAAGGAAAAAAATGCTTGACTTCTGTGCTTGTTCATGGATTCCAAGAGCCAGGCATGTGTGGGTGTAAATCTTTATGATAGGATTTGGAACTTGATTCTGATAAGATTGTCACTATTTTCTTAATTAGCAATTGAAATGACCGACCTGGCCTGTGCTATGAGGTGCATCTTAGTGTTTGTTAAAACTGCATATTCATTAGTTCCAGCCCTAGAAATTCTTATTTAGTAGTTCTTGAATGGGTCTGTAAGAGTCTACATTTTAAACACTTCCTTGGGTGATACTGTGTAATACCTTAAGAATCTCTGGGTTCAACCCAAACCCTGCCTTTCCTGGGCCCTTTCTGTGGACAAGGTGGGAACCAGCAGGCCAGTAGTGGCTTGGACACAGGAGCTTGGCTGTTCTCAACCTAGCTTCACACTACAGGCTGAGCAGGTCCTTGTCGATGTCCTTGAAGCCAACAGGTATTTCTTGCAGAGGTTTAAGATATAATTTGGAGTGTATGTCAGATGCAGCCTTTGGCCAGCTGTTGAATGTGGTGTCAAAAGGGCCCAGTTGGGTTCCTTTGAATCCTGAGAATCCTGTGCTTCTTTGAGTGACACCACTGTCCTTTGTGGGACCAGAGAAGCTAGATGGTGCTGAAGTTAAGTTGGTTGCCTAATGAGTTGCTGGAAGAGTCCAGTAGTAAAACTCTTACCTGGTTAGATAGTGTTAAGGCTTCAGGCTGAATGGCCACTCCTTTGACCACTCCTTTGGCCACTCCTTCACAGCCTCTCCTGATCTCTTAGCCCTGGGCCATTCTTAACATCTAGACTCTGGTGGAGGGAGCTCAAGTAAAAGGAGCAATGTCCTGTCTCATTTGTTTTTATAATAGAGGAAACAAGTAAAATCCTTAAGTTGAGGTAGATAGGCCATTGACCCTTAATTATTTCATCATTTAAAAAACTGACGTGTGTGTGTGTGTGTGTGTGTGTGTGTGTGTGTGTGTGTACATGCGTGTGGGAGCTATTGGAAAGCTGGAAGGGGGCACTGGATCCCTCGGAGCTAGAGGACAGGCAGTTGTGAGCTCTCAGATGTGGTGCTGGGACTAGAACTTGGGTCCTCTGCAAAGAGCAGCACGTGCTCCTAATCATGGAGCCGTCTATCTCTCCAGCCCTCATCACTTTTAAAGAAAACTCTTTTTACATTTATATGTTTATGTAGCTCGGGTGCGCGTGTGTTTGTGTGTGGGCATGCACATGGCATAGTATGTCTATTGTGGCCAGGGGACAACTTACATGGGAGCCAGCACCTTCCTCTACCACGTGGTTCCCAGGAATCAAACAGGTCAGGTTCAGTCAGGTCATCTTATCTGATGACCGATTTTTGTTGACTCCATCAGCTTTTAAAGAAAAAAAGATTTAACCCCTATTGCAGCGTTCTTCCTTCTGCTTCATGTGAAAAGGACAGATCCCTTTGGCACATGTATTCAACATGTCTTCCTGTTTGTCCAACGGAGTTTCTTCATTGTCTGTCCATCTCCACCTAAGCTGTCCGTTTTGTTTTGTTTTTATATTCTGTGTGTGACCAGAGGGAAGAGTTGTGTTTCTTCTCATTTACCTCCCTTGTTTTCTTTTATTCATTGCTATTTACTGAGTGCACAGTTTCTTTTAGTGCATGGGCCTAAATCAGGACTCTTGGGCTGGCGTCCTCGCCTCGCTTGTCCAAGCCCCAGTATCACCAAAGAAAAATAATTAAGCCAGTTTCAAGTCAGAGAAAGCCTGCCCATTTGCCACTGGCTGCGAGGTTAGTGAAGGTCCTTTTGAAATGTTTCTTCCTGGTCACGCTGTATAAGAAAAGTGTGTGAGGCCCAGGCTGTCTGGATGAGGAAGTCTCTGGGAGATAAATGGGTTGAAAAGGTCCTGATAATACCCCAGCATTTCCTAGAAGTCATAGGGAAGTATGGTACTAACTGCCTCTTCCCAAAGGATTTCTCAAAGCCCAGCCCACTGGGAGGAGGAGAAGGAGGAGGAGGAGGAGATGCTTATCATGAGTCTGGATAAAGAGGGTATTGGGCTGTAGCTGGAGGCCTGCAGATAGGTTAATGACAGAGTGAATACCTCAGGGATGCCAAGCATGCCTTACCTGGCGACAGATGAGCCTGTAATCAGATGTCTGGAGGACCGGTGCTCCCAGGCACTAAGAGACTAGGCTTTATTTTGTGTTGGCCCCAGCTTCTGTATGATGATGCAGTGTCCATGCCTGATCCATGCCCTGACCATTGCCCAGCATGGCGTGGAGGCTCATAGCCTCTCTCCGTTCACTCCATCTTGGCCTTTGTCTTAGAATGAGAAAAGTCGGTTTGTTTATTCATGTTGTTTTTTCCATCTGCACAAGTGCGTGCTCGAAAGAGTGTAGGTGTGTACAGAAAGTGTGCAGAAGCCAAATGATAACCTTGGGTGTCATTCCTCAGGTGCCGTTCACTCTTTACTCTTTTTTCTTTGTGTGCTAAGTTTCTCACCCACTGGCCTGGAACTAGTGAAGTAAGCTAGGCTGTCTGGCCTGTGAGCCTCAGGGCCCCAACTGCTTCACCTTCTTCTCCTCCCTGTTAGGACTCCAAGGGTCAGCTACCAAGTCCGACTCTTCATTTTTCTTTTTTCTTTTTCTTTTTTTTTTTTTATTTTCTGAGACAGGGTTTCTCTGTGTAGCCCTGGCTGTCTTGGAACTCACTTTGTAGACCAGGCTGGCCTCGAATTCAGAAATCTGGCTGCTTCTGCCTCCCAAGTGCTGGGATTAAAGGCTTGCACCACTACTTTTTTTTTTTTTTTAATGTAGCTCCTGGAGATTGCTCTCAGGTCAAGGAAGGCAGGCTGTTTTGATCCTTCTTTCTCCTCAATGTTTGCTTCCCTGTCCTCAACTTGTTTAAAACAGGTATTTCACTTTATTTTTCTGAGGTAAAAAGGTAGGGTTTTTTTGGGGGGGGGCAGAGGGGTTGTTTTCTGTATCAAATAAATTCTTTATAGTCTTTCTAGTACAAATTAATTTTGGGAGACATTGTGCTTGGAGAAAGATAAGCAACTTTTTGGTGGGACAGGCTGGTAGGTAGCCTGTGGGATCTCCCTATTAAGGAGGATTCATCTCTTTCATCCAAGGCCAGGACTGGACGCTTTGTAAGTGCTTGCACACTTGCCTCTACTTCTGGGTACCTAATGTTAAATGGCAATAGCCAATCTAGAGAAGGGCACCTTGTGACCCAACTGGACCATCAGTGGTCACTGGGAAGTGGTCTTTGTGTACTTCTGAGTCCAAGTGGAAGGATTTGCCTTCTGTGGTTTCCACAAGTCCCTTGTTGGGGAGGTGGGCAGGGAGAGGGTGCAGAGCGGGGTGGAGGAAGCCTCGTTCTGTGGAGGGCTGTGTTTATGGCTTCTGTGGAGGGCTGTGTTTTGGAGGGGCTTTCCCGGGTTGTGTCCTCTCTAGAACCAGAAGTTTGCTTAGGGCAAGATGGAGATCCATCTGTCTGTTGACTGCCTGTGTCCAGATGAATCCATAGCCTACCCAATCTCCCCCCCCCCCAGGCTCACATGGGACTATAGTGAGTTTGTTCCCAGCCTCAGCCACTGACACAGGCGGCTGAGAAAACCAGAGAGCAATTTCATAATGCGTTTGAGAACCGTGGTTATTCGCGGTGGGGTGGGGGAACACTTAATTCCAGAGTTGTTCTCAGGGCAATGGATTCATGGTCTTAGTGTGTATGAAACTCAGTGAAAATGAGTTCTGACTACTTAGCAGCCCAGCACCATGACCTGGAATCTCCGTTGTGGTATAGTCAATCCAGAGTTGCAGTGTACCGGTTCTGGGAAACATTTGGGCAGCTGGATAGTTGTGGATGACCCAAGTGGAGGCTTCACTTCCGTAGGAATCGATTGCTTCCCTTGTCCCCCAGCTTGGCCTGTCTTTTCTCTCAGCCCCTGAAAGACATGCTGCTTTGACTGAGATCGACCCTAGGCTTTTGTTGAAGAGCTGTAAGTAGAATCAGAACACCTGAACCAGGTACTTTGATTGTTCTGACAGGGCATTTCAGGTGTCCTGAGGTGGTAGAGGCTGTTTAAGGGGCTGTGTGAGTGATTACCTAGATTTTGTTATGGAAGGAGAAAAAAAAAAATCCACTCCTAGAAGCTCCCTGAAGCTTGGTATGGTGCAGGTTTTTCTGCTTGTTCATAGAGATGTGTGGGGCTAGACTTAAGGTAGAACACACTGGCCTTCTGTTCTGATGTAGAAGACTCCGTCTGCTGCCTGGGAGTCAGAGGGTGTTTCAAGTCTGCTGGGGTCCAAGGGTATGTGTCAATTCTCAGGCATAAAGACAAACTTGACTCATGCCACCCCCATACTGTCTTTGCTTCCGCCTGCCCTGTTGTCTGTGAGGTCCCCTCTGAACGTTCAGCTTAATCCAGCATAAAGGGAGACCGCTATTACTTGGTGGCCCTTTAAAAAGAAAAGGGGAGAAAACCCACTTCCTCCGTTAATCTCCCATATGTACCGTGGAAATATATGAAAAGCACATTTAGTTAAAAGCTTGATTTATGGCACGTGGTAAAGAGATCCCGGCATGTAAGGCTGCCGAATTGGAGACTGTGAGGAGCGTGTGGCTTTCTAGAAACCGCCTGCCAAGATTCGGGTGGGTGGAGCAACAGTTTACTACAGTGTTAGCGTTTATTGTTTATAAGTGACTTCTAACAGTGAGATGTTTTTAAGTGTGTTGAAAGGGAAACTCCAAAATGGAAGTTTCTAGATTAAGGATTGAGGACTATTAGAGGAGGGAAGTTATAACTACAAGAGAAAGAGAAGAAAGGAAGTCTGTAATACAGTGGTGTAAGGAACCTTCCAAGGTGGGTGGTGGGGCCACAATTCAGAGGGAAGGAGCCCCTGAAAGGCCAGGCTCCTCGGGGGAACCCTGCTGGGGATTTTGCCAAGCCCTCCAGACAGGTTGCCTTTCTGAGGAGAGGCGAGTGAAGAGAAAGCCAGTCATGCTTTATAGCCCCACAGAGGATTTTAAAAGTATAGTAAAACGCATGGAGGTAAGATTAAGATGGACCTCTGCAGACAGGGGGAGCAGATTCTGTATGCTCAGATACTTTGCGTATTTTCCTACCCTTTCTCGCTCTGGGTGTTTTTTGTTTTTACAAAGGCATTTTCCAGACTTGTACATTGAACCTGGATCTGCACTGTGTAGTGAACAAAATTCCCACAAGTAGAGGCAGTTTTATATTTTGATACCAATGGCTGCAGCAAAGACTGCCAAGGTTTTTTTTTTTTTTTTCCTTCCATATTAGTTTAGTTTTTTTTTTTTCTCCCCATTTTCCATTTGAAAATGTTTACCTTAAAACCTTGTGGAGGTGCTCTGTTGTGGGGTGGGTATGTGTGTGGGAAACTTGCACCCCAGGCCTGTGGTGTGCATTCTGTCTGGGCCAAATGTTCTCCACAGAGCAGTTCATGTGAGACTAGGTGGTAGATCTCTCTGATCTGGGGTTACCCCTCAGTCATAGACACCAGCGGGACCTTGCTGCCCTATGGCTTCCTTTCTCTCCCCTAATTCCTACACTTAAAAAAAAAAAAAAAAAAGTCTTGCTTACTGGAGCTCCAGGTCATCCTGGCTGGCAGTTTAGGGTCCCATCTTGTAAGTCAGACATGCAATTCAGGTGTATACCATCTAACGTCAGAACACACTCACCCAGTAGAGCAGACTGGTGAGCTAGGGCTGTCCCAGCTCAGCAATAAGCACCTAATGCTGTCTTCATTCTGTCCTGCTAACTCTGAGACCATCTGAGACTCACAGGTAGGGTGCATTATAATGGAGATGTAGACCCAGGAATCTATCTGATCTTAACCTCACGATGCCATTGACCAGGATGTAGCCTGCCAGACCCAGGGCATCTTGGCCCTGGACAATCACCAAGTCACATATTGAAGGATGTGGAAACATCACAAAACAACCTGGGGTGGGGGAATAAGAGAGAAGTGCAAACGGGGGTCTTGCTAGTTTCTAAACTGAAGTCTGCATAATTCAACCCTGTGCCTTCTTTTCCTGGTGTTCATATTTATTTTATTCCAAATGATATTTTGGCTAAAGAAATAATGTCTACTAAAACACAAAAGAAACACAAGACCAGGGTAATAAAATCTAAATGATGTAGAAAGTTCTAGAATAAGACCTGTTTCCTACCTTGTTCCCTATTCTTGATCTCTCACTCTCTCTCCAAAGGTGACCACGGCTAAACCCTTAGATATCTTTCCAGAAAACATTTCCTGCCTTGCTTCCCAACTCTTGATCTCTCTCCCCAAAGGGGACCACGGCTAAACCCTTAGATATCCTTCCAGAAAATGCCTGTGGTCACAAACCATCCTGTAAGCCTCCAAGCGTTGAGTACTGACTCCCAGGGACAGGCCACAGAAGCTGCGATGTGCCACTAGCTTCTGGCCATTACCATCATTCAGAACTGTGGTCTCCTGAGATTTCCCAGTTTGTGTTCGCTCCTCACTGGTCTTAGCACACAGTAGGTCTTAACAACTAAGCTAGGAACTTTAGGGTCCAGTGATGCAGAGCCAAGCTGAGGATGGCCCTATAAAGAGTATCCTGTCTACACACAGCCTTTGCTGGCTCTTTGCTCTCTGGGGTCTGTGTTGTCTCATTACTGGGCAGACTTTTACTAGTTTGGCTGTAGCTTCTTGCCTCTGATCCTCTGGTGTGAATTTTTACTATATTTCTACTGGGAGATGATTTTCACCTATTTGTGTGGAAGGACTGCCAGACAGATCTTAAAAATTTAAAAAAAAAAATGACATGCCTTTTGCAAGCATAACTTGTGACCCTGATTCAGAATGAGTCGGGTGGGTGGTTCCAGGGAAGCACCAGCCCCATTCCAGATTCTTCCGAGTCCCTCCTCTGTAGATGGCTCCTGGTGTTTTTGTGGCCAGTGGAAAGTGGACATCTTGATGTTGTCAGGAAGCTCCTGGTTTCTGATGCAGCCTGCTCACCACAGCTGGGCTGGACACCATGTGGACAGTGGAAGGGGCTTGGGAGTCATCTTTTGTTCTGCTGGGGTGGAACGCCTATTCTGGAACAAGGGGATTGGATTCTAGGAGCACTCACATGTTCCCTGCCCATCTTCCCCCTGCTTGCTTCTGTGTTTGCCTTAGAGATTGCAATCTTTGAATGTGTGGCTCTCTATTACAAAATTATCAGGTTCCTTCATATATATATATATGTATATTTTTTAAAGCATCAATTTTTGTTGTGGCACAAGGAGTAAATGTCCTGTCTGCATAGTATATAATGTATATATAGCTTCTCCTTGGGGGTTGGCGAGATGGCTCAATGGACAAAGGTACTTATGACCAAGCCTGACGGTCTGTGTTCAGTCCTCAGAACCTATGTGGTAGGAAAAGAGAATTGACCCTCAGAAGTTGTCCCCTGACCTCCACACTGATATGCACATAAACACATGCATACAGATATTTTTTCTCATTTAAAAAGAAAATCACCTTTCCCCTTTTCAAAAGATACTTAGAAGGTTCAGAAATGTCCTTATGTGTATTTTAAACAATAAGATTTCATATCAAAAATTGCTTACTAATTTTAACATTTCTTCGTGGGTTTTTTTGAGGGGGGGAGGATAGGGTCTCTGGGATTGAGCTCAATAGGTAGCCAAGGATAACCTTGCACATCACTGACTTTAATACTGCAAATACTTTTCTTCAATTCCATTAAGGGTGTAGTTGGGTTTCCAAAGAGCAGAAGGGCTTGCCAATGCGACAGTCCTTGGGTTCCTCTGATGAGAGTCTAGGATTCACATCTCAAAGTTCCTCTGGCTTTATCTTTGCTGGCTGGATTGAGAAGGAGTTTGTATACTCAGCGGGGGATTGTCACCCATGCGGGAGCTGGAAGCCTGGTGTGCTGCCTGGGTGGCTCTTGTCTAACCTCACAGCCATGTGTCCTGGACCAAAGCCTCAGTTGTGGTCTGAAGTGAAAGCAGTATCCAGCAGCCCACAATCACACCAAGACTGTGTTGTCATGCCCAGGCTTTGTGTGGGCTCTGGGTATATTTTCTTTCTCAGAAAGCAGCCAAGGAGAGACGGTGTGTTTAAGAGACAGACACTGGGTCTGACATAGACTGATATACATCAAGGTAAACAAGAAAACTAGGTAAAGCCCTGTGTGCTGCTGGGTGAGAGAGGACCCTTCCCGTGTGGCTCTGAGTGAAAGTGTCTTTTCCTCAACCCTTGATCTCCTATATTCACTGCTCTGCTTTCTGAAGCTAAAGAGACAAGAGTCAGCCCATTTTCACTATATGGTCTGGGCATCGTCAAGTTTCAGAAAGACTGGGGAGAGATGGAGAATAGCTTCCCAGTGTCTGGGACTCTGGATTCCTTGAATAAAAGACCTTTGAGTTACCAGAATGCCCCTTCCCTTTATTTATTTATTTTATGTTTATGAGTACACCGTGGCTCTCTTCAGATTCACTAGAAGAGGGCTTCAGATCCCATTACAGATGGTTGTAAGCCACCATGTGGTTGCTAGGAATTGAGCTCAGGACCTCTCAAAGAGCAGTTGATGCTCTTAACCGCTGAGCCATCTCTCCAGCCCCCAGTGCAACTCTTATGAAGAAACATTTAATTGAGGCTTGCTTACAGTTTCAGAGGTTTAGTTCATTATCATCATGGTGGGAAGCATGGCAGCTTCCTGGCAGACACGGTGCTGGAGAGAGAAGGAGCTGAGAGTTCTACATCTTGATACACAGGCAGCAGAAGGGGATTGTGTCTTTGAGGTTTGAGCAAAGAAAACCTCAAAGCCCACCCCCACAGTGACAAACTCCCTCCAACAAGGCCACGTGTTCTCTAACAAGGCCACACCTCCTCATAGTGCCACTCCCTATGGGCCAAGCATTCAGACCACCACTTCATGCATATCTTACAGCTCTTTCCTTGAGATCTTCCTTTGTAATTTGGAGGCAATGGCAGCACGGATGAACTCACTTGTTAAATGTTTGTGAATCCCTCCCTGCTGACTTGATTTTGGATGTGTTTTTATTTTATGGTGCTGGACATTGAATACAGGGTCTTGTACATGCTTGTTCAGCACCCAGTAATTGAGCCCAGCCTTTGAGTTAGGGATCTATAGACTGAGCAGAACTAAGAGGATCTTGGTTATTCAGAGTTCTGAGCAGGGAAAAACCAAAAAACTATAATGAAATCAGTAGGGTCTGTCTGCACATTCTTAAGTGGCTGTCTTAAAACAATTACAAACAGGGGCAAGAGAGATGGTTCCTCGGCTAAGAGCACTGACTGCTCTTCCAGAGGACCTGGGTTCAGTTCTCAGCACTCACATGGCAGCTCACAACTGTCTGTACCGCCAGTTCCAGTCTGACATCCTCACACAGACATACAGGCAGGCAAAACACCAATGTACATAAAATTAAAAACAAAAACAAAACCTAATTTTTTAATAAGTTCAGATGAAAAGAAGAAATACTATGATTAAACTTCTGGAAACATTTTTACTTGGAAACTTGACCTGCCAAGGTCAAGGATCCTGTGACTTTTCATTTTGGCCCCTGTATTTTGTTGTTGTTATTTGTTTGTGTTGTGTTTTTGTTTTGTTTGTTTGTTGTTCAGTTTAGTTTTTTGTTGTTTATTTTGTTTTGTTTTTTTCCTGGTTCCTTCCCCTTTTTTTGTAAGAACTCATGCTCTGGCTGGGTCCCAGCTCACTTCCAGTCTTCTCAGGTAGAGCCAGCATTACATCTGCTTCTTTGCATTTTGTATACAGGTTTCGGCCGAGTCCAGCTCCTCCATGAACTCCAACACCCCGCTGGTGAGGATAACGACACGTCTGTCCTCAACAGCAGACACCCCGATGCTAGCAGGGGTCTCCGAGTACGAGTTGCCAGAGGATCCAAAGTGGGAATTCCCCAGAGATAAGTAAGTACTCCCTTTGGGAGGGTCATGGTCTGTACCTCCTGGGACTGAGCACAGGTCTTCGTTGTGGGAGTCTCTAATTTCCACCTGTGTCTTGGCAATCAGGGACCTTCGAACTATAAACATCAGCAAGATGGTGCGTTTAACAGAGCTGCTGGTACAGGTGGTAGGCTACCAGCCCGTGCCCTTGAGGTGGAAGACCAACCTTAGCTCTGGGAAGTGAGGATCCTGGAAGGCTGGCAGCTTCCTTCTTGTAGCATTAGAGTCTAAACAGCTTGAGAGTAACAGAAAGTGGAAAAATTGGCTCTTTCTGCATCAAGGACACAGGAATAAGCTCCCAGCTTGCTTGCAGACAGCTAGTCTTCCTATCTTGACATTTTCAGTGTCTTCCTAAGATTGTTAGTGATATGTTAACACACACACAGCATGGTGTGTGTGTGTGTGTGTGTATACAGAGATCCAGAAACACAAAGACAAGCTTTCCCAAGTCTGGGTATGGCCAGCTCTAGTTGAAAGGGGAAGGAAGCTTGGGCCCCCCTTGTAGCTTCCTGTCACACTATTCCAGGTACTTTGGTTCCCAACTTAGAGATCTTTACATAGATCCTAATCCGGGACTGAGGAACTGTCTATGTAGTCATCTTATGTCGTTGGAAAGAATTTCTAGTTTCTTTATGTATTACAGTGAAAAGAGCATTCATTCATCCCTTCATTCATTCAGGGAATGTTTAGTGGACATTTTTGGGGTGAGGTATCAAAGAAAACACAAAGAATGGTTTCTTTACCTACAGGATTTTGAGAAAGGAAGGTATGTTTCTCTTGACCCTTGCCAGCCTCCTAGCTGGGTGTGATTATATAAATAGCTGGGTTCGTGTGCACATTCCTATGTCTACAAGGCTGGACTGGGGAGTTGTGCTCATATGCTAAAAACTTGCAGCTTTCGGGTTGAGTCTGTGCTTTGGACCACCTGTGACACCACAGTCAACAGTGTGAGTCTGTGTTGCCCAGCAGCTCCCACCCGGGGGTACCCAAGTGTGGAAAATCTGAGCGCTATGCATTTCCAAGCAGTGTTTAACACAAATGTAGGTGGAGCACATTTCCAATGAATGAAGGCTTTTTAAGAACGGTTTATTAGGTTGGAGGCAGAAGTTACACAAGGAGAGGTTTGTTATGGTTGTAGTAACAGGGCAATAGGACATAAATTAGCCATTTTCCAACGCAAATGTTTATTTTCTGCCAAGATGTTCAATTTAATTTTAGTTCTTGACTGAAAAGGGGGTGCCTTCAGCAGAGTGAGTGCTGACCTCCATTTTCTTTCCCTTTTCTGAGCTTTTAAAAGTATTGTGTGCTTACTGCAAATGCTGTTTACTGAGGGCAACTCAATACTTGGCTGTACTGGGCTTATGGTTTTTTGTTTGTTTAAAAAAAAAAAACAAAAAACAAACGAAAAGCATACTCAGGCTGGAGAGGAGCGGTGCCTCTGCGGTCTAGAGCAGACACTGCCCTTGTAAAGGACCAGAGTTCGGTTCTCAGCACCCATGATGCGTAGCTCACAACCTCCTGTAACTGCAGATCTGGGGAATCTGTCTGGGCTCCTTGGGTGCCTGCACCCACATATCCATACCCTCTCCCCAGAAACACACATCTATGTAATCAAGAATAAATCGAAAAAAAAAAAAAACCATAAAAATAAAAAACACACTACTAAGTATTTATTCCAAAGACTTCCCTGTTCCTTTGGCTTCTGGAACACCTAAAATAATGTCAGGTCATTTGTCTGTTGTGTATAAAACTTACATGCTTTAAAATGTAATTTGTGCTGTTTTCTATTTATTTTTTTCCTTGTTTACTTTGGGTAGTGATAAGGAATCCTAAACTTATGTAAAAAAGATATCGTGCCCGATTTCTAGAAGTTTTTCTCAATGAGACACTACAAATTATTTGAAACGTGCTGAAGATTCCTACCCTGCAACTTGGCACTCGATGTAACCATAAAACCTACTGGTGGTGAATAATAGTGATTTGAGAGCTGCTGCTTTACAGGGACAGAAAATAAGAGCAGCCTTTCACTTTTTTCTCCTCTGTGACATTTTAAATTATAAATATTTAATTGGCTCAAGACCAAAAGCTCCCTATGGTTGGCATGCAGGGAGCCTGACCACCTCGCTAGCAAGGACACCTTCCATAAAGAAAAAGAAAATAAATCGAGAGGACAAATGTGAAATTTAATAGTCCCTCCAACAGTAATTGACGTTCTGGAAAAACATCACTAAGAAAATACCCCGCGTGTGCATCGGAGGCTCATTGGTTCCATATGCATGCCTCTGGAAGATTTTTATATGTAGTTTTGGAATTTCCCTCCCTGTGCCCCTTGGCCAGATTCGCGGTGTGCTAATCCCCTATTTACACATTTAGGCTGACGCTGGGCAAACCCCTGGGGGAAGGTTGCTTCGGGCAAGTAGTCATGGCTGAAGCAGTGGGCATCGATAAAGACAAACCCAAGGAGGCGGTCACCGTGGCAGTGAAGATGTTGAAAGGTGAGTGGGTGGATGGGCGGGGAGGAGAGGGTCTTATCGGGAGCGTTCCTTTTGTGACATGTGAACTCTGCAGGGATGTGGGGTCAGAGAGCACATACTTGACCTGGAGGTTGAGGGTTTTTTCAGGATAAATGAGCAAATGAGACAGAGGGTTTACCTTGAGCTGTGTGTACTTCAAAAGAAAAGCCAGTTTAGCAGCAAGTTGTAGCTTGCTGAGCTGAACTGGTCTCTAACTCCTTAGAAGAGGTTCTGATTCTCTTCTGTGTTCATGGGTTTAGAAAGTTTAGGGGGTTTAGGTGGTTAAATTTTGGACCCAGACTTTTAGCATACAAATAAGGAGAGGGAGGTGTTAGAGTGGCAACTGGAGACAGATTGCCACATTCTGTCAAAATGTGGATTCAAAGAGTCGCTTAGAAGCCAAAAAGGAGCAAACAGAATTAGAACTGATGCAGAATCTTAGGGACATGTAAACAATAATATCACGCTATAAATGCCCATTTTGTTTTTGTTTTTGGTTTTGGTTTTTTGAGGGGATGGGGACTGGAATTTATACACAACCTTTCTAACACAGCTTGATGGTGAAGCCCAAGGAGCTTAAATTACTTTCAACTATTAACTTATCCTTGCATGTTATTATTTTTTAAAGGGAAAGGTCACATTATAAATCCTGTTGTGGGGAATCTCAGAAAGGAAGATTCCATGTTCAGTGTTTCCCTGGCTTGTGGGCAGAGAGGTCTGTTCTGGGCCTGTGGGACGTGGCATGTGCTTCGGAGTCAGACCTTTTCTTTTTTTGACAGGACCCTTACCACACCCCTCCCTGCTGAGAACATGCAGACAACAAAGGGCCGGGACAATGTTCATTTTGTCATCTTTAGTTATTGACCTGAGATTCCCAGTGAAATCTGGGATGCTCCTTTCTTTGGAGCCTGATACCAGGGAGGAGATAGCAAGTATCTGAGCACCAGGGCAGAGGCAGTCCTTGGTACCTACTGGAAGCTGTGGGTTGGGAAGGTCATACTGCTTTCCACAGAACCTCTGGTTTTGGGATCCCTGGGGCTAGTGCAAAAGGGAGGGTTAGGGGTTGGTCCTTTCCCCTTTAAGCAAGATTGCCCACCATCCTTTTCAGCATGGTCAGAGGACATTAGTCCCAAAGCCTTTTCAACATCCTTTGTGACAGCCAGAGTATGGCTGAGGTGTAGGGAAGGCAGGATGCTGAGCCGTGTGTCTGTCCATAGGCCTCTCTTCCCTCTTCTCTATATTGGTCAGCATAGATTTTTGAACATCTGTGCCCCTATTTCATTTTTAACCCTTTTGCTTTTCTTTTAGCTCAGATTTTTCTTTTTTAAGTATTTCTGTATTACATTAGCTTAGTGGTAGAACACTCGAGTGGTGTGCACATGGTACTGGGTTTGCATCCTAGCATCTTGAGAATCCGAACAACAGTAGAATTACTGAGAGGAGAGCACAGTGCACCGGAAGTGCTCTTCCTCTTGTTTGAAGCTCTCTGTGAACCCATGTTGTGTTGGGCCTCTGCCATGTGTATGCCATGTATGTGAGGCATGACTTGTATCTCTAGTAAGGTAGTAGTTGGAGCTTTAGAGAGGTCTCTTTTTGCTCACTCAGACTGTTTCTGTATGCATACACATTTATAGACATGCTTATGGGCCTGGGGCTAACTTGGAATAAGCTAAAGGCTCTGGAATTTTTGCTCTGTAAGAACAAATTTTTGAGTGGTTCCCAATGTTTCTCCTATGGCTTCCTCCCCATCGTTCTTGGAGTTGTTTGGGGGGGGGGCATCAGGAAGCTTGACATGCTTTCTAGAAGGTACCTTGGATACATCAGAGGGTGGGGTTAATTCACAATCAAGTTCTTCACTTCGAAAGACTTGGCCTTAGTGTTGTGGCCTAGATTTGGTCCCAACTCTTGCCCATGTGCCCTCTGGTGATGTCTTTGGTACTGAACATTGCACTCACCTGCTTCAGCTTCATCTCTTCACTGATTAGATGGGGAAGTGCTTCTGGTTCTAAAATTCAACTCCATAGTATTCTAAGAGTTTGATGGCCAAGAGCGATAGCTTGGGAGTTGGGAGAAACCAGCCGATTTATGGTTTGTCTAATTCGCGTTCACAGATGATGCCACAGAGAAGGACCTGTCTGATCTGGTGTCAGAGATGGAGATGATGAAGATGATTGGCAAACATAAGAACATTATCAACCTCCTGGGGGCCTGCACGCAGGATGGTGAGTACGAGAAGGGTGTGTTTTCTGTCCACACCACATCGCTGACTGCTAGGCTCCAACTAGAAATAACTGGGCTCTTGGGTTTCTGCTTTTAGAGCATCTCAAGAATGCATTTTCCCATCAGGTGTGTTGTACACACCTATCCCAGGCACTCAAGATGCTGAGTCAGAAGAGTCACAAGTTTGACACCAGCGGGGGAGACCTAGGAAGGCTCTCTCAAAAATACACAAAAGTAGAGGCTGGGAAACAGCTCAATCAATAAGAGGGCTGGCCTTGCTCTGTGAGGACCTGAGGTGGATTTTTAGAATCCATATTTAAAATTGAGCTCTTAACGATCGACCCTAGCACTGAGGAGAGACAGAAGGAGGTGGATCCTGGGACTCCCAGGCCCACTAGCTTAGCCTTCTTAGTGAGTTTCTGGTCAGTGAGAGACCCTGACTAAAAAACAAGGCTGTCTTCTGGCTGCCATATAGAAGCATTCATACCTGCACGTGTATCCGAATATACAAATCCAAACATACCCACCCGTACAGACATAATTTTTAAAAGTCACTTTAACTCTACCCTTAGGAAGATGTTGTCAGCCATGGGTGCACAGCAGGTCTGTGTCTGCCCTCTAGGGGGCGTGGAAAGTTGGAAGTGGGGACTTCTTCGGAAAGGAATCCCTGCTGATGCTTTTGTTGTGTATGGGGCTAAGAGAGATTTCTTAAAATAAGAGAAGAGCAGCAGTATGCTTTGGTTGAGAAGTTCTCTCAAAATGGGGACTGAGGAAACCCGTCTTGCTTTAGGCAGCAGATGGCTGAGCAGAATAGCTTCACAGAGAGAGTGGAAGGAAAGGGCAGCCTCCCCCGCCCTCCCCCAGCCCCCACCCCGGGGGAATAATCCCCTGGCTGCTCTCAGGAGTGCCTACTGGTACTTTAGAAATCAACTTGACAGCGATTAGTAGATTTGAAAAATGCTTGCACAGCTTCTCTTTTAGGTGTGCAGAGACTGGAACCTTCTTCTCCAAAGGGCAATTGTAGATGTTTTAGACTTTTGTGGACCTGTGGTCTCTGTTACAGATACTCGTCACTGCCATTGTATTGAGCAAACAGTTTATATGATAGAGAAATGAATGGGCGTGACAATAAAATGTGATGACCCTGACCAGTATAAGGCAGGATGTGGGGATGTGGCCTGGGGAACCATTCTCTCCAGCCCTTGGATCTACACCTTGCTCTGGCTGTTTGAAGCCATTTAAATTCTATCTTTTATTTCATCCTATAAATTTAGTATTTATTTATCCTTACAATATATGTATATGTACATGCATGTACACACACACACACACACACACACACACACACACACACACACACACAGTAGCTCAAGGGACCTGGAATGGCCATGCTTCTGATGGACATTGCTTTTCCAGGAAGACAACAGTGTTTCTCAACCTGTGAGTCTTTCTACCCCCATGGGGGTCCCCTAAGACCATCAGAAAACACAGATATTTACATTATGATTCGTAACAGTAGCAAAATTGCAGTTATGAAGTAGAAATGAAATAATGCTATGGCTGGGGTCACGACCACGGGAAGAACTGTATTAAAGGACCACAGCATTAGAAGGCTGAGAACCACTGCTCTAGAAGGAAGAAGGGCATTCATAGGAAAGTTGTTACAACTATGTCTTTTATTTCAAGCCTTTGGAAGTTATTGTGTTAATCATCATTTTGGAAAGATTAGAAATGGAGGTGCTCCCATTTATCCATGCCTTTCTGAGTGATAAAACCTTAAAAAAAGAAAAAGGTTGGGGCTACCTCAAGTGATGGTGTATTTATTTAGCATTTACTACCATGTTGTGTTCAAGGTTCTGGGTTTAATCCTCAGCACCATAAATCCACAGTAGGTTGTAATGACCAAAACCTTTGCTGAGTCACCCCAGAATAGTTCCTCCAGCCTTCTCTGCTTTAAGGAGCTTCTTCTCCCCTCTGCCACAGGACCTCTCTATGTCATAGTTGAATATGCATCGAAAGGCAACCTCCGGGAATACCTCCGAGCCCGGAGGCCACCTGGCATGGAGTACTCCTATGACATTAATCGGGTCCCCGAGGAGCAGATGACCTTCAAGGACTTGGTGTCCTGCACCTACCAGCTGGCTAGAGGCATGGAGTACTTGGCATCCCAAAAAGTGAGTCCTTCCCATTCTACTTGGCTGGATGCAAATGCCGGTTAAGTGTCTTCGAGGAAGCTGGGTGGTTCAGATGTGCTCACTCGCTTGATCTAGTCCTCACTTGTCTTATACAACCTGGAAAATATTTATGGTGTTATTCATGTTCTGGTTTAATGGACTCTTGAAAGGCCAGAGGCAGCCTCACAAACTCATAACAACTGCAGGAGAGCGAGCGGACCCTGCTTTGAGGCAGGGCAGGTGGGATGCTCCTAGATGACCTGGCTTTGTTCGATTGAGCTTAGGCCACAGACTGGGGTGTTAAATTTATACTTTTGAGCTCGATGTGGAATCAAATGATCTGAGAATGGAGATTGAGCACAGAAGTGTTTTTGACATCAAGTCTGGGATACCTGTTTATTTTGTCTCCTTCGGTGACTCTGTGGTCAGAAGTTGGCCAGGTCCCCTGAGGTAAATGGTTGGCATTCCAAGCAAGCCACTTACAATGGAACTCTAAGCATTCCAGCTATTCTGGAAGCTGCAAGGCAGGTGCCCAGACTTTTCATGGGGATTTCAGAGGACCTAAGCTACCCTTCCTCACTCCCACACATACAGGCAGGGTGCTCTTCAGAAAGAGATGCTTGGCTTGGCCTGGAGTGGAGCTTGCTGCAGTTCCACTGTCTCTAACTCCTCCGGTTGTCAAAGACAAAGGATCCCGTGGAGGGGTGCTCCTCTATTCCTGGGAGCCTGGGCTACTTGAAGGGTCATTAATCTGGATTCCCCCAGGGGCTTCATTAGTGTCAAGAGTGAGTGAGGTGACCTGGTCAGATGGCACAGGTGCCACATACTATTTCTCAGCCTGCTCCCCATCACCTGGGAACATGGCTTAGAGTTAGCATGTGCTCCGAGTTGTGCTTTGTTTTACTTATTTATTTTCTTTTTCTATTTTCTTGAGAGTTTACAGCTTATAGCTTATAAGTTTTCCTTCTTTTTTCTTTCTCTCTCTCTCTTTCCTTTCTTTCTTTCTTTCTTTCTTTCTTTCTTTCTTTCTTTCTTTCTTTCTTTCTTTCTTTCTTTCTTTCTTTCTTTCTTTCTTGAAGCCACTATAAAACTTTCTTTAATCCTAGCATTTGGGAGGCAGAGGCAGGCAGATTTCTGAGTTCGAGGCCAGCCTGGTCTACATAGTGAGTCCCAGGACAACCAGTGCTACACAGAGAAACCCCCGTCTCTAAAAACCAAAAAAATAAAAATAAAAACTTTCTGACATAGAGGTTTTAAGAAGCCAAATTTGAAGAGTTTTGAGTTCTGATTTTATACATGTATAGTGTGTGTGCACATAGTGGGAACAGGGAGCCCCTGAGAAAATCTTTATCAAGGAGAAACAGACAGACATTTGTTGGCCGGTGGCGGCGCACGCCTTTAATCCCAGCACTTGAGAGGCAGAGATAGTTTGAGGCCAGTCTGCTCTACAGAGTGAGCTTCAGGATAACCAGAGCTATGCAGAGAAATCCTGTCTTGGAAAACAAACAAACAAACAAACAAACAAACAAAGGTGCTGGGGGGATGGGAGTGGGAGACAGAGACAGGTTGATTGAAGGAGGCTAAGAGACAAGACACCCAGGTGCAGAAGTTTGACAGTGCTAGACGGCTCTTTGGATTGGGAGGTGATGGTTAGAGTTTACTATAAACAGCTAATAATTGAGAACAGACTGTATCTTAAATGCCACTGAGTGTTCATGTTGGATTTGGTCAGGAGTGATCATGACATTGTGTTAAGACGGGAGCTTGGATAGCGATGACTGTGTCATTGTGTTAAAGTGGCGACACATGGTTGGGAAATCTCTTACCCCAAATTCTTAAAAACACCAGAGTTAGAGTTTCAAGGGAAGACTTTGTAACGTTTGCCTGTACCTAAGAAGACATGATCTAAATGAAACACAAATCTGTTAAAATCCACTGTTTCTTGTGAACTGTATCCACATAGCCAGAAGGTACCTTTACATAGTATCCTTCATAATTTTATGTATAAAACAAAGGTTTATGACCTGGAACTTCCCACTCATGACAGCTCACCAACACTGCAAATGTTTTGGGTTTGGGGCTAGAAAATGTTGAGGAACCAAGATGTATACATTTTATGTATATGTATGCATACATATACATATATGTATGTGTGTATGTGCATGTTTATATATGTATTTATATGTGTACATGCATATATATGTGTATTTGATTTAATGTCTGTGCACTGGACATAGGGAATGAACGAGCATCATAAACAAGTCTGGCAGATGTGGATAGCTGTGGCACGATTTACTCTTGACATGTTTGAACTATTTCACATGGAACCCTGGGCCGGGCAGTCAGCTTCAGGCTTGGTTGCTGCTGGGTGTCCTTTTTGGTAGGAGATGGGGGAGTGCTCGTATGCAGTGAGGCTTGCTTCTGATGGAGAAGTGGTAGAACTGGCTCCTCATTTTCCTTAGTCCTCGAGATTCCCCCAGATACTTGTTCTCTGGGCCAGGCTGTCCAGTGAGGTGTCATTCTTGATTTCTCAAAACAGGAGTCATGAGTAAATAGTAGGGGGAAAAAATGCCAGTAAATGTGGAATTAAAGAGTAAGTGTATAAACAATCAGAAACATTTTGACAAAGCCATTCTTTATTCGGGGCCTTAGAGTGCAAGGCTGGGACCCTGGGCTTGGCCCTTGGGGCTACGTAGAGCTATCAAAGGTGAGTAGTAGGGTCCTGTATGCTTTACAGTTTGCTCTTGTGTGTGGTACACTGCAGTCACTGAGATCCTCTTTGGGCCAAACTTTATCAGGTCCCAAGACACTGAAAGAAGTTGGTAGCTGGAATTTGGGCACATTCTGCTGTGGTGGTAGTAGTTTGATTAGGGGAAGCAGGGTGATCAAAGATAAACACAGCTCCTGCTATCCGACTGGAGAAACTGAACAGTAGTGAGCCTTCCCAATGGGAGGAAGACCTAGGAGCCAGGAAGCAGGGCAGGGAGTAATTTCTGTAGGAAATGCAGAGCTCACACTGAACATCTCTGAGAGCCAGGTAAGAGAAGATGTCAACAGCAAGCCAGAGGATGAAGCTCAGCCCTGGAGGGCCACACTTCGTGATGAGGCCCAAGAGGAGGGCGTGGCTTCCATATGGTGGGGTTTGGGAAGAAGCTGAGATGAAGGAGGCAGGGAGGAGGGTGTCACTCCTGGGTGCCACTAAAAGGGTTGCTGGGCTGAAGTTGAGATCAGCTGTGTGTCCCTGTTCAGAGTCGGGGTAGGAGCATTGCCGGACCACAACTATGTTCGTGGTTCTGACCCACCCCAGTACTGTGGACTTGAGACTTTGTAGGTTGCAGCCAGTAGGTACAGTGGAGCAAGCGCTGTCACATGAACATGCAAAGAAGGAATGAGCACATTTGGGGGTTGCAGAAACAGTGAGGAGTAGAAGTGTCCTTATAAATAACATGGGCATCATTGATTGCCAGCCACCTTTTGAGAGCCTACATTGGCCAGACACAGTGTGGTTCTGTTTAGCTCTTGGTATTTTCCAGCTTCCTGGGATAGGGAGTGAGTAAGATGGTAGGTAGCAGTGGCCTATGGCAGCCTCTCTGTCCCAGCTGAGCCTCTATGTGTGGTCGGAGCCCCCTGCAGGGAAAGCTAGATTCTCCTGACCACTCAGACTGCCAAACACAGAGAGCACATGTCAGCAGGAACACACCACCAGGAGAACTTGGCCAGGGCCTTGGAAGTTGAATTTGAAGAGGCCTCCAAACCGGCGTTGCACTCCAGCCCAGGCAGAGCTGCAGGCAGCCCCGGGAGCTCTCAGATTTCCTGCTCCTAGTCTGGCCGGGGACACGCAGACTTGGGTGGCTTGCCTGCTTCCTCGTCTCTGAGTTTTGGCCCACCCACACATGCAAGGGAACACAGGGGATGCTTGGGCGTGGGTGAGGGCAGAGTTAAAATAATTCTTTATTCATGTTTCAAACACAGTTAGGCTGGTTCCGTTTTTTTAACTTGGTCATTTCATGGAGAGCTTACAATAAGGTGTTCCTGGTTTGCTCATCCAGTGGAGGAAGTCTCTCTGCTTCATGCGACAGTTAGCCTTGGTTTGTAACTTATATAAAGGCATTTGAGCGTGATGCACTTCTAAAACACAGAGGTAGGTCCATGCGAAGGCAAGCATGAATTTTGGAAACAATAATGACCAGACCTTCCTGAGAACGTGGTTCTTGCTGGTACAGAGCATCCTCCCATCAGATGTATCCTAGCAAACATAGCAGTAGCAGGTCCTGATGTATGTGCAGAAGCAGTTTCACCCCTGCACAGACTGGGTGTTATAATGAACTGCACCTAAGAATGTGGACCAATGAGTACTGACTAGGCAGGGAGCCAGAGAGGACATGCCAGGCTGTGTCACAAGCACATCATGTAAGAGGTGGAAAAGCAGAACCAAGAAAGCCCTTGGGCAGTCAGGGTAGCAGTCCACAGAGGTAAGGGAAGGGCAGTGACCACAGCATCCCTGAATGGATTAGCAGCAGAGGACAGACATTGGAGCCATCTAGGAGTTGGAATGGTCAGGACTCGAGTCTAGAGTATGACCCTTTCTGATTAAGAATCAAACAGATAGGAATCAGAGGAGTAGAAGCATTGGCTTTAAGATGTCAAGAGGGTATTAGTGTCTGTGGAAACGTCCTAGAGCAACTTGATAAGAGTCTCAGCAGGGACCAGGATGGAGGTAGGGGTTTGCAGCTGCTTTCTGCATCTAAGAATTGATGCTGCAGGATGGAAGAAACACGCAAATGGCAGGTCACAGTTTCTTTGCTTTTGAGGGACACGGGAAGAGGAGAGTCAGCCTGAGTCTGCAAGAGAGTGAAGCAAGAGGAAGTTTTGGGGAGGCTGCTACGAAAGGACCATTTCTAGAAACAGACCTCTGCAGTGTCCAGAGCTGCAGAGAGGGCAGACATGGGGGTAACAGAAGAGATCAGCTGGGTCTAAGAGTGAAGAGGGTCCTTGTGTAGCCTAGAGGCCAGGCTAGACACCACGTAGAGAAAGGAAAGGCAGAAATGATAGAGCTAGCCTTTGCTGTTTGTAGGCCATGAGGTCACATTGTTAGAGAAGTGGCCACTCAATGAAGACTGTTGGAGTTTATCTTTGTCATCTGAAAGTCAAGCTTTCCTGGCCAGAGAGAGCTAGTGTGAGCTCAAAGAGGTTAGCATGGTATCTAGTGTCAAGTTTGTGAGAAGCTACAGAATATACAGCAGTGTTATAGACCCTTGGAGATAAAAGAGAATGTGGTTATATAATCAACTGTTACTTTCTGAGATGACCAGGGCCTTTGTTTGTTTATTTAAGCTACAATGAATGATTACCATGCCTTGTGTGAGCCTCTTGTCGATGCTAGTCAGCTGGTTGAGTTTACAGCCCAGCATGGCTCTGGCAGTAGTCTGCATCCAATTTTTGACTTGGGGTTTATTTTCTGTCTTGCATTTTTCCAAAAGTGTTTTTCTTTTGGTTCTCAAAACACGTTGGGATTATCTCTCTCTCTTTCTCTTCTTCCTTGATTGCAGTGTATCCATCGAGATTTGGCTGCGAGAAACGTATTGGTAACAGAAAACAACGTGATGAAGATAGCAGATTTTGGCTTGGCCAGGGATATCAACAACATAGACTATTATAAAAAGACCACAAATGTGAGTGTATGATGGAACACTGGGGAGCGGGGTGGCCGAGGTTACAGAATGAATGACACAGATTTATTGGTGGGAGAACTGAGGTGATTTCCCCCTCTGTATTACATTCTGTTGCTTTGCTTAACTCTTGATCAGCAGATTTAGTCTATATCTCTAGGATGGGTTTAGTATATACGGAGTGCTGTTTTATACAGAATAACAAGCAAAAGCCTCCAGGGCTCTCTTAAGAGCCTTTATAAGCAGGAGATGGCGAGATGGCTCAGCTCTTATAGCAATGACTAGAACTTGCACGTTTGCTGGGTTCATGTTTGCCTAGAGGCTGATTGGGGTATATTTGTGTGCTAGGGAGGTAGATGATAATGAGCAAAAAATGTCACTTTGATATTTTATTCAAAGAACCAAATCTATGCATCTTAGCCATTATGTACAGAACTAGCTGGAGCTTATTCCTACCCTAGTGGTAAATTGATGAAACCCACTAGAAAGGTGTGTGTTCATTTTAGATTGTAATGTGGATACCCGGGAGTTGTGTGCAAGGGAGCCGGGGATGCCTACCACTGGGTGCGAGGTGGGTACTCAGGTTTGGGGCTCAAACTCAAGACAGGCTGGAGTAGAGAAATGAGAAAGAGATAGAAAAGCAAAGTCTACTTTCCAGACCTGGTTCTTGGGACCAGCCAGAAAGTCCTGGGACTTGATCTGGGGCCTCAGTTTTTTGTTTTTTTTTTTTTTTTTCTGGGGCCCTGTGCATATCAGGACATTCATTTCATCTGCATTCACTTGCCTTCCAGGCACTGCACAGACTTGTCTTCCAGGGCTCAGTGTCTCTCTCCACATGGTTCAGGAAGACTCTATAGGACCTAACCAATCAATGTGGTTCTGAAGTCTTTTATTTTAAATTTTGGCAAGATTAGGCAGCCAGGTATGGGAGCTCAAAAGCTGAAGCAGGAGGACTGCCAAGAGTTTGGGCCTACCCTGGGCTAATTGTAAGTTGTAGGCCAATGTGGGCTACAAAAATGAGTCAGTACAATTACATTGGGTGTGGTTCTGTTGGGCCCACAGCAGTACTCTCGTAAAACCTACAGGCTTTTCCATTTTCTTACAGGGGCGACTTCCAGTCAAGTGGATGGCTCCTGAAGCCCTTTTTGATAGAGTTTACACTCATCAGAGTGATGTGTAAGTAACTTCTGTCCTTGGCGTATACATGGGTTGAGTTGCAGAAATATGACAGGTCCCGCTTGTCCATAGAAGGCATGGGAGTCGGGGCTCTCAGATGGCAGGAGTTTATGGTAGACTGGTGCCCAGTGTTTGGTTACTGATCCACCTACCTTTGGAAAGTGGAGACACCAGCCTTCTGCTGCCAGCGTAGAAGTACCTCCAGCGATCACAGATGGCAGACGCTCACTCCCCACTCTGTCTCATCTCTTGAGTGGGGGTGGCATGCTCTCCACTCCCTTAAAGAAACACTCTTAGCTGGGCCTGGAAGTGCCTATGTACACCCTAGCACTCAGGAGGATCGTAAGTTCAAGACCAACCTAGACCACATGTAGTAAGTTCAAGGCTAGACAGGGATGTGTAGTGTGAACCTATCTTTATGAAAGTTAGAATAAAGAAAAGACTGAAGCCCTTCTGATTTCGGAGTGTGTGATTCTTCTCTGACCCAAGCTTGTCCTGAGAGGTTGATGCTGGATAAGGCATGATCAGTTGGGATAACCACCACATCTGCTAGCTGTGACTACTGTAATATTTTAAGCCTTCTCTTAACCTTTGATAACACCCTAGACATACAGTAGAACTTACATAACATTTCTCTGATGACTCATATAAACTACTGTTAAAGCCAGGATCCAACTGATATTATAGATTGGGGAGTTTAGCTAAAAGATGGTATTGGGAGAAACTGGGTAAAAGATGCTTCTTTTTGCCAGTTCCTGTAGGTCTATAATTATTCCAAAAGACAACAGTATTGTTGTTTTGTTTTGTTTTGTTTTTGTTTTTGTTTTTAATTTGGATGGGCTGGGATTTTTTTGTATATTTGGTTAGTTTTTTTTTGTTTTTGTTTTTTAAGGTTTTTGATACAGGTATTGAATCTACACCATTAGCCTTCCTAGGAGGAATAAGTCACAGTTTTTACCTATGTGTGAATACACTGAGGCTCTGAGCTGGTTTTGTCTACATTGTGGCCCTTGCTTGGTAGAAAACCAGAGACAGTGTTAGTGTTGAAGCTGGCCTTACAGAGTCAGTGTGCAGAACATAAATAACCTCTGAGTCTCTGCTTGATTGTATCATAGACTTAGTGCCCCAAACTCGGTTGGGGAAATCCAGATGTGGTTCTCTGTGAAATCAAGTATGGAGGGCGCCCTGAGCGGTCTTCTCACTCTCTGCTGTCTGATGCTCTTCTCTTTGGGCATGAAATTCCTTCATGCTAATCCCAGCCCTGTGCTGGCTCCCTTCACATCACACTAAGTCACAGCATCTGCCCTGCGAGTGCTCCACCCGCCATTTAGGGCAGGCATCCTCTCACAGAGTCAGCTTTTCTGGCCTTATTCTGTCATCTGTAGATCCAGGTTCTTGTGTCAGCCACAAAGCGAGATGGGTGATTTAGAGAGAAGAAGCCTGAAGTCAAGGAGTCAAGACCCTCCCACCCCTCCCCCATACCCCCACTGCATGACTATCACCACATAAAAAACAAAGAACTTTAAGAGATGGTGGTGCGGTGCGACTCTTTGTCTATCTATGGAAAATTCCATCAGACCATCCACATGTCATCCTCATTTAGGGAGGCTCCTTGGGGGGTCAGGAAAGGGCATGTAGGATGGATTGTGGGAGGGCTCATTTATCTATGGATGTAAGAAGTGAGTGGGTGTTTATTTTTTTAACTGACATGTTTAGGTTTCTGCAATCTGGGCGCATTACTAATGCTATGTTTTTTCTTTGCAGCTGGTCCTTCGGGGTGTTAATGTGGGAGATCTTTACTTTAGGGGGCTCGCCCTACCCAGGGATTCCCGTGGAGGAACTTTTTAAGCTGCTCAAAGAGGGACACAGAATGGACAAGCCCACCAACTGCACCAATGAACTGTAAGGGCTGTAGCCACCCCTGCTGACAATGTAGTGGGCTCACCCCATCTGTCCTCTCTCCAGATGTGTCTTGGGTTCCTCAGGCTCCCATTTTCTAAACAGGCTCTAAGCAGAAGATGAATGACTGGAGCTGCCTGGGTTTAATCCCAGCACTGAGATAGATACTTAGAGACAACTGTGGCTTATCCAAAGAATGAGCAGCATCCTGCCAAAGTGTATGGAGTGGGCCTTAAATCTGGCTGCCATGGGAAGGGAGAGCCACACAGTGACAGGAATACTCCATAGGTCAGGTATGCTAGGATGCATCGGGGCTGCCCCTGTAAAATGTACATGGTTGTTCACAGCACTGGCAATGCCAAGTGGGAAATGGGCTACTTCCAAAGCATCTTTAACCACGGATGATCGTCACGATGGCTAAGCACCGTGGCTCATACTATAATCCCAGCATTATGGAGGCTGGAGCAGGAAGGCAAGGTTGAGGCCAGCCTGGGCCACAAAATGAGACCTTTTTTTCGATAAAGTGAAAATAAGTTAATTATTTTTCAAAGTGATGGGGATGGGGAGATAGCTTATTTGGTAAAGTGATTACCACACAAGCATAAGGACCTGAGTTCATTCCTAACAGACACATCAAAAGCTGGGTGCAGTGGTGTGTGCACCTGCAATCCCACAGACCACAGAGGTGGAGACAGACATCCTTGGGGCTGGCTAGGCAGGCAGCCTAGCCTAAACCATCAAACTTCAAGTCTCAGTGAGGGACTCTGTTTTGAAGCATAAGATAGATGATTTCTGAAGAACAGTATCCATGGTTGCCCTCCAACCCCCAAATGTGCATGCAGGCCAGCATGTGCGTGCACACACACACATACACACACACACACACACATGCAAGTGGGCACGAACAAAACTAGGAAAAGAAAGTTGCCATTCCATCAACCACACTTCCTCAGACTGCGTGGGTTGCTGTGTTTGCTTACCCATCTTTGAGAGCAGAGAACTCCAAGTTTGCCCTAGTGCCATCATTGGGGTACCATTTCTGAGTATGAAAGTGTGGGCTGGTTTCTAGGAATGCCTCCCTCACACTGTAAGAGAAATTGTGTTGTGTTAATGACGCGTGCCTTGGGCAGTGAGGTGCTGCCCCTCCTCTGGGGCAAACTAAGAAAGCGATTGTCCCCGAGACCGCCTTCTATTGTGTGCTTCTTCATGGGGATTTTAGAGCAGTAATCCCATGAGCGCTTTCTGGTGTACAGTGGAAGGCTAATGAATGGCCACTTTTTATAGCGTATTATATAAAGGCATTTATTGTGTGCCTTGTGTTCCTGTTGCTTTTTCTAACATAGAGGGTCTGTCGAAACTCATAATCAAGATAAGGCGGGAAGCTGGAACTGAGAGTTGATCAGGAAGTTAGTGCCAAGCTCCTTGGTGGCAGCTTAGTTTGCATAAACCTTCAAGTTGTGGTTTCTAAATTTTTTTTTTTTAAACTGAGGAGCTTTTGTCAACAGATGTTTTAAAACAAAACCCAAAGTGTAGTTCAGGAGGGAGCGTTTAGGGAGGGAGAAGGGAGACAGGTTGTAAACCTGTCCCCCTCCACTCTCTAGAGAATTCTGAAAAGTATCCAGTGCTGTGGTAGGTCACACTGTCACAGAGATAGCAGTGAAGCACGTGCACGCACACACACACACACACACACACACACACACACACACACACACACACCTGTCTGGGTACAGAGCCTCCTTCCTATAACATTCTGTCTGCAGAGACGTTTTTGTAAATGTAGTGTTTGTGTAGTTATATTTTCTTATCTAGAGCATGTCTCCATGCCACCTGTTGAAAGTAATCACGTCTGTATGTCACATGCTCAATGACATCAGCTGACCAGAAAAATCCTTTCCCCAGGTATATGATGATGAGGGATTGCTGGCATGCTGTTCCCTCACAGAGACCCACATTCAAGCAGTTGGTCGAAGACTTGGATCGAATTCTGACTCTCACAACCAATGAGGTAAAAGCGTCCCTCCAGAAGCTCAGAGCCCCCTGCTTGGCTCAGGAGATGCCCGTTTGTTGAATACAAGCTCCAGTGTTGGAGTTGGTGGCCCGTACCATTTTTAGGGTCAGGCAGAGTTAAACTGTGTGCTCCTTTTCAGTCAGTTTTGTTGTTGTTGTTCCCCCCTCCCCGCCCTTAGAACTGAACTTTGAGAATTCTGACTCACAAGGCTGGAGGCTGAGGCCCTGGGTGTCTATGTAGGCAGAGGGAGAGGTGGGAATGTTTCGTGGTAGCGTTTCAGTGTGCGTGGGAAGGTTCTGGCATGTAACATGCGCCCCGGATTCCATGTCCCGTTGGTTAGTGTGAATGCTGCTTGTGCTCAGCGGCTGACCAACTTGATGGAAGGCAGTGACATTCTGTCCTTTCCTCGTCACTTGCCTTATGTGATCCTGTCTGGGAAGGCATGTGGCTTGGATCTTTCTGTGTGGCATGTGTGGCATACATATCATGTGTGACTTACATTGTATAATTCTGTTATAAGTGACAGGATTTTTAAGTGACAGTTGGTGCCTGTAGTTAAAATATTTATCATAGGGGTGGGGTTGAGGGGTGGGTAGCAGTTGTCAGCAGTGTGCTTTTCACACAGACATGGGTTTGATACCAGCACTCATACGGAAAGCCTGGTGTGGTGGGGTTCTCTTGTTATCCCAGCATTGGGGAGGCAGAGACTGGTGGACCCCTAGAACGCAATAGTCTGCTGACCTAACCTAGAAGGCAAGTTTCAAGTCCCAAGAGAGCCCTGTCTCATAAAACAAGGCTTCCGCATGCATGCACACCCAAATCCATGTGAATACACACATAAAATATTTTCTTTTCTCTATAATTTATGCCCACCAAAGATAGCATTTTCTGTTACTCTTTGCCTGTATAAAGCCCTGTCTCTGGCTTCAACATAAATTGAACAATCTTTAGGGTTTTAGAAGGAATATTCTAGGAGCAGATAGGCCCACACAGTCCAGGGAAACTCTACATGAATTTTGAGATATTCTCTGAACCAAACAATATTTCCTCCCAAAGAAAAGGTGGATGCAGTTGTTTTCACACCAGTAAAGAAAAGGTTTTGAATCTCCCAGATACGTAAAAGGAAGAGAATACAGTTGATTTCTGAAATAAAAAACAAATAGATGGAATAAAAAGACAAAGAAAACCAGCCCAATGTAGAGATGTAAAGCCCTTTCTTGTACTCTTGGTTGTGGCTTGTGCTGGATAAAGGGAGCTTGCATTTAAATGAACACAGCTGACCTTCAGAAGTTGAAAGGAAAGGAATAGTTCAAGGGGGAAGGGGAAAAAAAAGCCAACTTTCTTCTGCTGCCAAAACTGTTGTTTCTAGCCTAAGTTCCTTTAACCCTAGGCTTGGAATCCAGTGATACTCGCACCCTCCCCCCCCCCCCCGATCAGATCTGAAGGTTACAGCTTCATTTAGAAACTGGGAAGGGCATTAGGCTTTTCATTTAATGATCCCAGGTCCGTACTCAAAGTTACGTATTGATATATTTATGCTTAAAGGGGGACCCATTCCTACTGAACTTTATATGCCTATTCTAAAATAAGAAAGCAGAATGCCATATTGTCTAACGGATATAAAAATCGAAGTTTCTTTCCTTCTTAAAATCATTACCACATGCTTAAGAAAAATGGTTCCATTTAGGACAAAATTTCATTTTTATCATTGTAAGCAAAAACTCCTCTTTTGATGTGGTGGGTGTGTTTGTTTCTGGTTGTGCAGTTAATGCTGATGTTGTTGGAGCTGATACATCCCCCTTCTTGGATGGCGACTCTTTCTCCTGCCAACCCTGGTGATGAATTATAGTGGTTTTTGTCTTTTAAACCCTATGGTCACCAACATTCCATGGGCTCTCTGCTGATAACGCTGAGGCTGTTTGTGCTGTAGTCTGCGCTTTTTGCCCCATCTCAGAAAAAAAAAAAATGTATGTCATAGGAGTTGCTGACTGTTGGGTACATAAGCAAAGCCACCCTATTGTGCCAGTGCCTTAGACAGTGAGACAAGAAAGGCCACTGGTTAGAAATCTTATCAGGGCTGGGAATGTAACTCAGTTGATAAGAGTGCTTGCTTAGTGTGCACACAGCCCTGGGTTCAACCCCCCAATACTACAGAAACTGAGCGTGGCTTCACACTCCTGTAATCCCAGCACTTGGAGAGATAGATGCAGGAGGATTAGAAGCTCAAGGTTATCTTTAGTCACATAATATTGGTAGCCAGCCAGCCTGGAATACTTGAGACCCTTACAGGAAGGAAGGAAGAAAGCAAGGAAGGAAAGAAGGAAAGAAGGAAGGAAGGAAAGAAAGAAGGAAGGAAGAAAAGAAGGAGGGAGAAAGGGAGAGAGGACAGAAGGAAGGAGACATATACACAGAAAGAGACAGAGAAACAGAGATTCAGGAGACACAGGCACAGACATACGGAGACACAGTGAGAGAGACAGAAAGACACACAGAGACAGAGACACAAACACACAGAGAGGCATAGAGAGAAATCCCTTCCCGTTTTTGTCCAGGGTCAGTTAGTAAGTACTTTCTGTAAGGCCCAGAGAGTAAACATTTTCAGCTTCAAGGCCATATGGTCTCTGTCGAAGCTGCTATTCTGGCATGAAAGTAGCCACAACTCTATGTAAATAAAGAGGGTCTGTGTTCCACTAAACTTTATGGACTCTGAAACTGGGAAATTTATATAATTTCATATAAATTGATATCGTTTCATGTCATTGGCTGCCAAAAGATGTGACTCAATTAGATTTTTCTACTAGCCATGTACAAATGTTGAGACGTCGCCTTGGTTTATGGACCAAACAGAAACCCACATGGGTTCGAGCCCTGCCCTGAGCTGGAGGAAGAGAGTGAACCAAAGCAGCCAAGGATGCTTTGGGGAGCAGAGAAACTTTTATGAACTTCACAGTTTCAATACTGAAACTTCCCTTTCCCTAGACTTCCTTCGACAGCCCATTATGGGTTTAACATCCATGAGGGTAGCCACGCCTTCCCCTAACCTGTTCCTGTTGCTTACTCTGGAGCTCCCGAGGGTAATGGATTACATCTGTTAAACTGTGCAACAAATGAAGAAGACTTCTCCCCTAAATGATCCTAGAAATGACAATTGTAGAATGTGATTCAGAAAATACATATTCATGTCCTGGTTTTGTAAAGGGGTCCGGTTGGTTTTACTTCACTGGGTGTTAAACTCCAATTGTGAGCTGTAGTGAAGAGGGCTGTATGTAGTAGGTTGCCTAGGTCCTGTAGCAGAGTGGGCCAAGCTGACTGCCTGCTACCAGCAGTTCAACTATGTTTTATCGTCTGCTGCTAGCTGGTGGTTTGTAGATGCTGTGTTGTAAGAGAAAAGTTCAGGGCAGCCTGGAGTGAATGGAGTTGGGGTATCAGGAAGGTCTTTGTACAGTGGTGGTGAGCTAGGTCTCTGAAAACCTTCCTGGGGGGGGGGGAACCAGGAAGGGGGGTGGTTCCCCATCCCTTCCCAAATCTGATAGAGATGTTTCAGGAGCTTCTGTTTAAAATGAGATTCTTCTCTTCCCTTCTTGCAGGAATACTTGGACCTCAGTCAGCCTCTCGAACCGTATTCACCTTGTTATCCTGACCCAAGGTGAAATAAAACGTCTCTCTTCCCTTCTTGCAGGAATACTTGGATCTCACCCAGCCTCTCGAACAGTATTCTCCTAGTTACCCCGACACAAGGAGCTCTTGTTCTTCAGGGGACGATTCTGTGTTTTCTCCAGACCCCATGCCTTATGAACCCTGTCTGCCTCAGTATCCACACATAAACGGCAGTGTTAAAACATGAGCGAATGTGTCTTCCTGTCCCCAAACAGGACAGCACCAGGAACCTACTTACACTGAGCAGAGAGGCTGTGCCTCCAGAGCCTGTGACATGCCTCCACTTGTATATATGGATCAGAGGAGTAAATAGTGGGAAGCATATTTGTCACGTGTGTAAAGATTTATACAGTTGGAAACATGTTACCTTCTCAGGAAAGGAAGACTGTTTCCGGATAAGTGGACAGCCGCAAGCTACCACACCACCCTCTCTGACCCACCATGTATGCTGGCTGTGCCCCAGTTGGACTCAAGGCAGACAGGTGTTCTGCCTTCCTTGTTAATTTTGTAATAATTGGAGAAGATATATGTCAGCACACACTTACAGAGCACAAACGCAGTATATAGGTGCTGGATGTATGTAAATATATTCAAATTATGTATAAATATATATTATATATTTACAAGGAATTATTTTTTGTATTGATTTTAAATGGATGTCCTGATGCACCTAGAAAATTGGTCTCTCTTTTTTTTAAATAGATATTTGCTAAATGCTGTTCTTAGAGTTTCTTAATTTTCACCGAGCAGAGGTGGGAAAATACTTTTGCTTTCAGGGAAAATGGTGTCACATTAATTTATTAACGAATTGGTAATATACGAAACAATTAATCATCTATAGTTTTTTTTTTTTTTTTTTGTAATTTAAGTGGCATTTCTATGCAGGCAGCACAGAGGACTAGTTAATCTATTGCTTGGACTTAACTGGTTATTGGATCCTTTGAGAAGAGAAATATTTACGATATATGACTAATTTGGGGGGAAATGATGCTTTGATTTATTTGTGTTTCAACTCTGCTGTCCGATGATTATGTCTAGACACCTCAATGCCCATGTTTCAAGAAACCTGTTAAACTCTGTCACCCCAGTGTAACAATTAACCAGACTTCCCAAGACAAATGGTACCAGCGTCCTCATCCCAAGATGCCTTAATCCACTTCTCTGGAGAACAGACTTCCATGGGATGGTAGCAGGGTCTTCTCATCTGGCAGCTGGCCTTCTGCCCGAGTTACACATTCATCACATTTGCCTTGCTTCTCTCCGTGAGTTTTAATAACAGCTTCAGGTTCATCAGCATCAAGAGCCCTTTGGGAAATCTCCATCCTCTCATAGAATAGCAAAAGCCCAGCATCAGTCGGTTGAGAGTTTGGGACCTCCTTCCATCTTCTTAAGGGTTTGCTTCTGGCTTCTACCCACTTCTGACAAGACTTCACCTCACAAAAAGATCTGGCTTAATAGCCACTACATCCGACAAGATAACGCTTATTGTTGATTTCCGTATTCAAGTATTGTGTTTTGCTTTGGATACACCCACTCACTTTGCTACAGTCATGCGACATGTATGCAGATTACACTGATTTTATGTGTTTTGAAATTGGAGAAAGTATTTAATAAAACCTGTTAATTTTTATACTGACAATAAAAATGTTTCTACGGATATTAATGTTAACAAGACAAAATAAATGTCACGCAGCTTATTTTTTTAACACTCGTGTCTTACCAAATGGTTTCCTGCGCTTGGACAGTACTTGGTGATGTGGATGCACAAGAGGCAAAGCTGGTAGGCCACACATGGGGGTGACTTACCAGAGTGGTTGCCTAGGAACAGCAGTGCCTGGAACAGGTTAATCAGTGAGGAACCAAAAGTTAATTCAACCCTGGATAGGCTACTTGCTGTCATCTCAACAGAAGAAGACATCATTTCTTCCTGGGTCCTTCAGACTTTCCAGAGGAGACCTTAAAGATGACTTAAGGATGGGGAGGTATCCATGACAAGACTCAGATTGGCTGGGTGCTGGGACCTGCCATTTTCCAGGCTACCCTCCTTGTAATGCACACAGAATTCATTTCCTGCCACTAAAACTGAGGGTTTTTCTTGTCTGCACATGCAGATCTAGGACCTATAAGCTCCCGTTATATTTACTTAGGAACAGCTTCTTCACCTAGACAGGGAGATGCAAAGACGGAGCCGCAGTGGTGCGGGGCTGATGGTCACTAAACAGTGCTGTCCCCCTGTCCTGCTGTCCCTGTTGGACTTGGGTCATGGGTGAAGCAAAGGCACCAGGAGGGTGGCATTCGGTTCTGGTCTGTGCTTCTGTTTCTTATTAGCAGAGCAAGGTAATGACCCCACCAAAAGAATGTGAGTAAAAAAATAAAGTATGTGGGCTGGGCTGGAGCTCAGCCGTCCGGTGTTTGCTTTACAAGCTCGAGGCACTGGGCTCCCTCTCCAGCAGTGCATTAAGAAAGGGTGTGAAAACAATCACTTGGGTGTAGGCAGCTTATGCTGCTGGCTGGCATCCCCACCGTGGGATGCCCTTGGCATGGGGTGGTGTAGACCTGCTGCTGATGTAGGTGTATTTAAGCCCAGGCTCAGGATCTAATGTTCATTTATCTCCGGTGGATCAGCCTTGCACATCCTCCAGGACACTGGCTTCAACTCTGGAGACTACAGTGGAAACTGCTCTACTTCCTATCTGTTTCAGGGAGCTGGGTCAGCAGGAATCCTAAAGCAGGTAGTGGTGATTTTAGTTTTAGAATTACTTTGAAAGATTTGTCACAGAGGGAAAGAAAACAGGACATTTGTGAAAAAGGTAGGAAACAGCTTCTTTCCTTTTTCTTTTTAAAGTCTGCCCTAAAGAAATATATACAGAGCTTGTTGAGGATCCTGGAGTTTAGGGCCACTCCCCAATACTGAAGGAAAGCTTTCGGAAGTAGATGGTTGTCTGAGAACCAGGAAACAGTTTATCTGTGAAGAACTAAAAGATGGCAGGTATTTGGGGTGTCCTGGGCCCTGTTGTTTTCAGGTGGTAAGGGCACATTCCAAAGGGTGTCTTGAAGTCCTGTGATAATTGTGGCCTGTGGTGGTGATGGGAAGATGGACAGTTGGGCTACAAAGACAGCCCTTTGGGAGAGCTCAGTGGGTTCCTTGGGCATGAGGGGTCCCGTTGTCCACTGCTTAGCCTCTTTCCTGAGGAACTTCTCACCATCTGATGTTGGAGAATGCTCCTGAACTTCACATTCAGGAAATGAAAACAAGTTCACGGTACAGTGTCATTACAGATGTGTGCAGCTGTGGATCAAGGTTCCAACACTGTTCTGAAGTGGTGCTGCCAGCTTGTCCTGGCTAATAAAGGTTTCTAGAACATTCCAGAGAGCTTAGCTAGTGCAGATAGAAACTTGAAACTGAACTTCAGGCTTCTAAGAGTCACCCAAATGGGAAATAGTCTAAACAACTAAGACCATGGCTCTGCCTGGTGCCATAGAAAGGCCTGGCAAGCAATCTGGAGTAGAATCAATAGGCATGCTTCACACACTTTGGTTGTGTTGGGCAAGTCCCAGGTTCTATCTGGACAGTCATAGATCTCATCACAAGGATTACCAATAGGGACTTATCTCCAGCAGATGGTCCCTCTCTTCCTGGAGATTTTTTATGCATGCTAGTGGTTTTTGTAAAGTATATTCACAGTGTCATACAGCCATTATTACCATAATACCTGAATGTCTTCAGATTTAATTTCGAGTTTCCAAAGAGAAACCCAGTACCCATTAGCAGCCTTTCTAAACTCTCTTCCTAGCAATTCTCATCTGTGCTCTGATGAGACACTTCACATACATTGGGTCCTACAGTAGGTGAGCTTTGTGTCCAGTTTTACTTACTTAGCATAAGGTTCATTTGTATTGCAGCATGTCTCAGTGTGTCATCTTTATTTCTAAATTATATTCTGTTACATGGACATATTATATTATTTGTTCACCTACTGTTGGATTTTATGAATAACAGTGCTTTTTAATATCCATCTATAGTTGTTTTGGGTTTTTTGTTTTGTTGTTTTGTTTTCTGGTTTCTGGTTTTGGTTTTGGTTTTGGTTTTGGTTTTGGTTTTGGTTTTGGTTTTGGTTTTGGTTTTGGTAGTGATGGCTGGGAGCAGTTCATGTGTTTTTCTTTCCCTTGGGCATAGGCCTAGGGGTAGAATTACTTGGTCACAGGATAACTCGGTAACTCCATGTCTGAACTTTTGAGGAATGATCATCTCAATTCCTAAGCAGTTGCCCTGTTTTATGTTCCCACTAACAATTTGCCAATTTTTCCACATCCTTGATAACACTTGCTATTTTCTATGTTTTTATTATTGTGTCCTTGTAGACATGAAGTGTTTGCTTTCTGGACTTCATAGCTGAGGAAGTGGGTACCACTCAGATCATGGGATAAAGGCATATACTATCTTACTGGGCTTTTCAGAAAAGGCTACTGCCTTCCAAATGGTTTGGTTTGCCTACTGCACTTACAAATTAGTTTCAGTAATTGGGAGGTCTTGTGGCTTCTCATGGAAAGGAAAGGCTGAGTGTTGCTGATCCTGTCTTCTGACGTAGGAGCCATTACCACCTTAACCAGAGTGGTTGAGGCTTACCTTCTTCCCCAGAGACACTCACCCGAGTTTCCAGCTCTTCCTTCCCTTCTGTACTTGTCTCCCAACCGTATGGAGTTCTGCCCCGGCTGCACATGGTCTTGGGAGACTATGGAAGATTAACTGAAGGGACTGTTGTGCAGATCTGAGGAAGCCGTTATCCATGCTGGGTGACTTTGGTGATGTAGGCCGCTGATGGAGTTCACTCAAACTCCTGTAAGGAATCCTTCACCCATGCTCCTTTAAGTAAGCCCAGTAGGATGGTGGTTAACCAAGCCAGGCTTAGGTGAGGATGTTTCATTGGTCTGTTGTTGGTGTAGTCTCTGGGGTGAGGAGGCATTTGGCTGTGTCATCCCAGGAAAGTCACGCAATACTGAGATGTCAAATAATTCCATCCTTCCCTTCCTGGCTGAGAGATGTAGGAAGAAGCCAGCACTTGACAGTAAGAGACTCTGGTTCATCTCTACCTCAAATCCCTAGTTTTCTTCCAAATATAGCCTGGTAACCTTGAGCAGCCTGTGTGGACTGATAAATGTGCCATTGCTTATGTATGCACATGGGAGTCCTCCAGCCTGTGTTTTGATGTTATTTATTTATTATTTTGATGTTTTTAAGAGATGAAAGCAGAGCTTATCTCCTCTCACAGTTCATCCTAGGAAGCCTTGAAGGGTGTTGGCAGACTATTCTGGGCAAGGACAAGAGAAACCTTCCACATTTTACATGTCATTCTGAACAGGGCCCCTTTAGCTCCTGTTTTCCTGGGGCTCTGGGGGAAGTTTTGAATAGGCACCTCAAAATTACTTTGCAGTTTGGACTCAGGAGTCATGAGAGGCACAGTACAGACAGTGGACATACAGACAGTCAGCCAAATCTTGCCTAAGTGGAGTCTTAGGCCACGGAGTAGTTCAGCGATAAAGTTTAGTTTTATATATATATATATATATATATATATATATATATATATATATATATATATATATATATATACGTGTGTGTGTTTATGCTTCTCCACAAAGAACCCTGTGTCCTCCTGGGTATGTCTGTTCAGGTTCTTGGTCCTCTTGCAGCTTCTTTGTTGGGAGTACTTAAGTGAATTTTGCCTGTATCAGTTGTAAGTCAAACTCTATAGCATGATGGACTTGGAACTAGAACACATCAGTAGATAAGCCAAGAATGAAGGAGGAGCTTAGAATGGCAATGTAATGTAATGAGCCCAGCACTCCAGAGGTAGGACTGAGGTAGGAACAGCTCAAGGATAAGTAAGGTCAGTCTACCCCACATAGAGTGACGCTATCTCAAAAACAACAAACAAACAAACAGCCCAAGCTTGGCAAGATGGCTTAGCAGGTAAACAAACATGCTTGCCACCAACCCGGTCAGCTTGAGTTGAGTCCCCAGGATGCACATGGTGAAAGGAGAGAGCTGACTTCTTCAAGTTGTCCTCTGACTTCCAGATGTGTGACACATATATGTGTACACACACACACTCACACATACGTGCACACAATAAAAAGTTAAAAACACCAAGGCAATTAAAAAAAAGAATGATAACAAGAATGATAATGTTTTCTTGATCCCTAAGTGGGATAAATTGTGGTCCCCATGTTAAATGAAATTTGGGTTAAATGAGCTTTTATCTGAGATGAACCAAACTGTCCCTGCTTCATGACACTCAAATATTAGTGCTCTCTCTCTCTCTCTCTCTCTCTCTCTCTCTCTCTGTATGTATGTATGTATTGAGATAAATATAAAGCTAAAATAATCACACACACATACAGACACACACACACACACACACACACACACACACACACACACACACACACACACACACACACACACACACACACACACGACATCCTTACTGCTATTTGATTGTGAGTATGACCAGGACCATGTCCCTCTCCCATGTCTAAAGGGACTCTAACACACTGCATTTGGCTCTGAGAGCCTTGTCCTTCTCCCTGATTCCCTCTGCCTTGCTAAAAGCAATTAGATGACATTCCTAAAGCTAGCTACCAGGGTCTATTCCCTTATGTGGCCACTTCCTCCTCCTGAGACTGACTACCAAGAACTAGCTATCAAAGTATTGAAGTCCAGCAAGCAGAAGCCCCCTTTGGCTCACCTAGTTAATATGTCCAACCCTAACACAGGGTTTCCCCTTATATCTTTATAAATTGCCATTTTCCTATGGGCCATGTTTGTCTCCTGACTATTCAAGGACAGTCCTTTGGTCACTGTCATCCCCCCACTCCATGATGGGACAAATATCTCATTTTACCCCTCCTCCTTTCCCCTCCCCCTTGTTCCCTCCTCCTGTATCTACTGTCTCTGCCCCTTCTCCCTGCCCTCTGCCCCTCTGGGGCAAATAAATCTCCTTTATGTGGAGAATTTGGTCTTAGGGTATCTTGGGCCAACTTCTGCTACCTACAATGTCTCTTTTTAAAAATGTATTTATTACTTTTTAAGTGTCATGTGTGTATGGGCAAACACATTCCATGACACACTTATGGAGGTCAAGGGAAAACTCCGTAGGGTCAATTTTATCTCTCCACCTTTATATGGATTACAACGGTCACACTCAGTTGCCCAGCTTGGGGGCTTTACCCATTGAACTACCTGGTGAGCTCTTCTTTTAAAACAAACAAACATCTACTATGTGTTAAATTATTGAAGATAATGATCAAAATCTCAAATGATCATGATGACTGTACATCCCACCTGCTCTGCTCACCTTTTTAAGCAAGCCATAGCCACTCCATCGGGCTGTTAAAGGACCATTGTCCATTTTTAGAATGGAACAAACCAAGCTGGTGAGTGGATTTTTGTACCATGGTCCAAAGCAAGACTAGATGGGATCAGTAGTTCTGGAAGATTCTAGATCCAGGTGTGGTGTTGTGATGAGCAAACCACAGTGAATACCATGACAAAGGGAGATTCTACACTGAAGCGCTAAGCAGCTTGGCATTCTTCAAGTCAGAGGCTGTCTCAACTGTGTGAGTAGACTCTCACGTGTCAGGCAGGGGATGGAGAGGCTAGCATAAGCTGGCCTCTCTACAGGGAAGTCTTCTGGGTCCTGGTTAACAGTAGAGTATCTTGTTCTTTCTTTTTAAATGCAAGGACTCTTATATCCAAGGCTGGCTCACAACCTCTATATAGCCAAGAGTAACCTTGAATTTCTGATCTCCCTGCCCCTTATGATCTTCTAAGTGTTGGCATTACAAGTGTGTGCCTCTGTACACACTTATATGTGATGCTGGGGACTGAACCACATAAACCAAGGCCCCTGCATGCTAGACTAGCACTGTACCAACATCCCTACCCTTTGGCTGAGTTTTCAGTGGTAAAAGGCAGCTGGGCTGGAGGCTCACACAGACTCAGGGCAGCTCCTTCCACATGATGCTTGCTGCTTCCTATGGGAAAGGTTGTGTGTTTCTTTGCACAGGTTTTTACTGCAGAAATCATAATAGGAAACCTCTTTCCTGGCATGGTCTCTTCTCAGGGGCCCAGCCCATTGATGGTGATCTCTTGCTGCCTTTAGGTTGAACCAAAATGTAGAAGGCATCTCATCTGTTGCTGCTGACACCCATGCGTAGCCAGGGGTGTAAAGGAAAAGGTAAATTCAAAACGTTAACCTATAAAACCCATGGCAAGTCATGGGGCTGGGAGTGAGGCAGTGAGAAAGCCTGTTTGTCATGCTTAGATCAGACAGTGACAAGCGGAGGTCCTTGGACCCAGTTGGACCTCCTGCCTGCTTTTTTGTTTCCTATATGCCAAGCAACACTTAAGTTAAATGAGTAAAAAGTATGCATTTTGAGATATATACAAATTACATAAAGCTCCAGTTTCAGTGTTCATAACTAAGGTTTTACTGGGAGCCAGCCATACCCCTTCATTTACATAATGTCTAAGGCAGCTTTGGTGGATGATGGCAGTGTGGAGTGGTTGAACAGAGATGACCTGGATAGGATGTGCCAGTGCGATGCTGTACCCTTGAAGGTGGCTCATAGGTGAGGGCTTTAGAGGTATCAAGATTCTGAAACTGGATGATGCTTCAAGAATGTCATCTGATCCAAAGAGAGAGCTGGTGGGACAGAGGAGATGGCTCAGTGGTTAAGAGCACTTGCTGCAGAGGACCTGGTTGGTTCCTAATATTCACATGACGTGGCTTTTAACCATCTATAACTCCCGTTCCAGGGTATCCTATATCCTCTCCTGGTCCCCATGGAGATCAATACAAAAATAGTGTACATATATATGCAGGCAACACACTTACACATTAAAAATAAGTCTAAAAAGAGAGAGAGAGACCTGAGGGGTGTGGTCAACACACCAAACATATCCTCTGACCAGGCAGATGTTTTTAATGTGCTTTGGCACTAGCAGACACCCCGTGTATGTATCTAACTTGCCCTCCTGACACCATTTCGTTGCCAGAGTACCACATAGCAACATGACACTGTTCTTCCAAGTAGGGTTGCCACAGAGCTCCACAAACCAAGGGCTAAGTAAAAATGACTGTTCTACCAGAAGGAGAGAGGGTGAGAGGTTACCATTCCACTTGTTTGGCAAGAAGAAAAGCAGGCCTCTCTACTGAGGGAACACCCTGCCCTGTAACACTATCTTCCTTGACTGGTCTGGAATAGCAAAGTCAGGGTCTGACCCTCTCATGGGCTTGGGGATGACCCTCTCATGGGCTTGGGGATGACCCTCTCATGGGCTTGGGGATGACCCTCTCATTGGCTTGCTGGCCTAGTTGTGGTTTCCATCACTTGGTGCTGTTGTGTCAATTCAGATTTCTAATGGCAGAGACCATTTGTTGCCTTTCTTTCAGAATGCAAAGCTCACACAGGAGAAGCTCTATACTGGGGCCACTGCAGTTCACCTGGACAGGTAACTAGGAATGGTC
>NC_034590.1:99621059-99622900 GCF_900095145.1 Mus pahari | reverse complement strand
TCTCTCTCTCTCTCTCTCTCTCTCTCTCTCTCTCTCTCTCTCTCTCTCTCTCTTTTCTTCTCAACAACTGCAGTTAAATTCACAAAGCTCTAGTTGTTGCAGACTTGAAATGACCCAAGAGCCACTTGCCCCATAAATCCACACACAACTCCCCCGTGTAAACAGATCCACAGACCCCCCCCTGTGCTGTAAATGCGTACAGGTGATAGAGACTATAAACAAAGTGCTCGGATCCAGTTTCAATAACCTCATGTCTTCTAAATGAGGCTGAAAGCCGATCAAGCCCTCAGTTCTTATTTTACTGACCTGACAGTGGGTAAATTTAGTCTAGTGTGGGAGATAGGAGACGAAAGGGTGACCCCTCATAAAGGAAGCTGGGTACACAGCTGCTCTAGGGAAGCTGAGCCCTGTGCAGCTCCCCAGGGTGGACACTTAGACCCCTTTCAAAGCCTGGGTGGGCTCACAGGAGAAGAGGAAGGTGCAGAGAACACGTCGAAGGTGTGCATTGTTGGCCTGACCTGATTTCCAGGGCACCTGTGGACTGGGGACAGCCCTGAGAAGAACCTGAGAAGGGCCATTTATGGCTGTCTGTGTGAGCACGTGCACGTACACTCTTCTAGACCTGGCTTCGACAGCTTCTCAGAACAATAAGAACATTCAAGAATCTTATGGCGTGGATTGTATAGGACCAGCTGGTTACTTAAGATCCTTGACACGGCCCAGGAACATCTTAACAGGAGAGTTAAGAAGGGCTTAGTTATTAGCTAGTGAGAAAAGATAGTAGGGTATGGGATCAGGGGAGGCATGGATGGTTCTGGAATTTCTTTAGGAATAAATTGACTGAAGTCTATATAGGAAGGGGTTTGGGGAGTTGGGGGTTTGACTCAGAGCACATTTGTACACCAAGCATACTGATTTTGTGTAAATCAAACAGGTTAGGAGGGGGTTGGATGTGAGAAGCCAAGATGGCTCCCTGACTATGCTCTCTAACATCTCTGCTTGTTGGAGTCTAAGCCTGAGGATTTGGGATCTCAGTCTTTCTCCCAAGCAGTCAGCTGTATCCAAGTTCTGAGTTTCCTTTTTCTCCAATCCTAAAGATAAGAGGGAGGATGTGGGATCCCTCCCACCCTGCTTATATCCCTTGTACCGCCTTGTGGAAGTGTTTAGCAGCCCGGGCTGATCCCCAGAGGAACACAGATAGAATGAGGCTTGCAAAAGTGAAGTGACCTCAGAGTTACAGATGAAGAGAGACTTGGGTGTGTGTTTAATGCAGCCCCTGCCAGGAGTGTGCTCTGCTACTTGGCAGAGCTGAAGGCCTTGGTACACTCTTAGTATATGTGTAGCCACACCCTGTTTCCATGAGAGAAAAGGAATTTCATAGAAGATGAGACTGGGATCGCTCGTGGGTTTTGAGATTGGAAGAGATCATGGAGGGGAGGAGGGGAGGAGGGGAGGAGGGGAAGAGGGGAGGAGGGGAGGAGGGGAGGAGTCAGAAAGACCCCAGGGTGGTGCCTGGGCCTTAAAAAGTCTGTTCTTTTCCCTCATCTTCAAGTTTTATCCTCATAATTCTAGCTCTGGCTGCCAGGATAAAAATCCTTCAGACTGGGAAGCTTAAGTAATAGAACCTTATCTCCTCATGGTCCTGTAGGCCAGAAGTTCAGGGAGCTGTCTGCTGGGATCTGGAAGGACTCTCTTCTTGACTTACAGACGGCCACATGTTTGAGTCCTCCTTCACATGGTCTTTCTTTGCTTAATCATAAAGGCACGAGAGAAGAACATAGAGAGTGAGGAATGAAAGGAGAGAGAGAAAGAGAGAGGGAGGGAGAGAGGGAGGGAGGGAG
>NC_034590.1:99610199-99621013 GCF_900095145.1 Mus pahari | reverse complement strand
AGAGAGAGAGAGAGAGAGAGAGAGAGAGAGAGAGAGAGAGAGAGAGAGAGAGAGAAAACTCTTTCTACTGTAATCCTACTGGATAAGGCCTATGATGTCTAATATTATTAACTTGACGGGATCTAAAACCCCCCAGAACTCCAGGAGACAAATCATCTCTGGACATGCCTGTAAGGGATTATCTTGACTAGGTTAATTAAGGTAGGAAGACCCACCCCAAAATGGGTGGTACCATTCCCTAGGCCTGGGTCCCAGATTGCATAAAAAAAGAGAAAGCTAGCTGAGCATGGTGGATAGCCATCATTCTCTGCTTCCTAACTGTGTATGTAACTTGACAGATTGCCTCAAAAATCCTGTAGCTGTACCCTTGGACTGTGAGTCAAATAAATCCTTTTAACATACATTGCTTTTGCAGGTTTTTGTTTTGTTTTGTTTTGTCACAGCAAGAAGTAACTAAGACAAGGTCCCACCCTTACAACACTTTTCAATCTTAATACCTCCCCAATCAATACAAGTCACATTAGTGGTCAGAGCTGGGTGTGCGTTTGGTCATGGTGGAAGGGTGCAATGTCTTCAAATGATTTTTTTTTTCTACACAGTCCAGAAACAATCTATGACAGCCATACTTTCAGTTTTGAATTAATGAGTGTATTAAGTACATATCAAGCCAATGTGAAAGAATAAATAGCAAGAGATAGTTTGATAGATGATGGATAGAAAGACTTCATCAAACCAAGGACTTAAAACCTCCTGCAGAAATAAACTGAGGATGTCCCATTGTGACAATCCACTGATGCCAATGGAGAGAGTCCCCAAATGGAGTGGTATGTCCCCTCGGGTAAGGTGTCCCCTTAAGCCAAAGAACAAATAGCCACAGATAGAGAGACACCATCATCAAATCAAGTTCTCACAACATCCAGAAAAACCCAGCTGAGAAAGTTGAGGCAGTAGCTGGAGTTTCTGGCGGAGGGAGCTTCCTCTCTATGGCTGAACTTCTGTGGCAGATTCTGGTTCCCCTTACTGACTACATGTACCTTTATATCATGGGATAGGATAAAAAATAATACCTCCCCCCTGAAATGGTTCACCTCCACTAGCTGTTGCTAAGGGCATACTGCTTTTACTCTTAAGCTGCTTTGTTATTCTCTCTCCTCCCCTGCACGGAGAGGAAGCGCATCCCTAGGCAAGAGGTTTTGGAAGATGCTTTGAGATAACCATGCTTGGGTCTGAAACCAGGGAGAGCAACAGGGAGGGAAGCAGAGTCAGCTTCTCAGTGAGCTCGAGTAACAAATGACAATTAATCATATCAGTATAACACACACGGCTATAATGGTGGTCTTCTCTCCCCGCCCTCTATCTGTCTGTCTTCCTGCCTGCCTGCCTGTCCGTCTGTCCTGCTGTCATATTTAGTCCTAGATATCATCCACTGAAGATACACAAACTAGGTTTCTCACGGATCAAGGCATGAGCTGTGGGTACAGCTTTGCCCTCTCAGGCCAGTAGGGTAGCTTTTGAGTGGCTGCTGGCTTCAAAGCCAGCATTTGCCTCTTCTTTCTGACATTCACTGTGTGAGATACCAGGAGCCCCTTCATTTTCAAGGAAGGCTGAGAAGCGATGACACAGTAGCCAGGAGACTCAGCATCCATGAAGCCTCCAAGTTAGACTTCAGCCCTCATCACCCAGGTGACCCTAGCGAAACACTCAGGCCCCTGTGTTCCCAGGTTTCTCAGCATAGCATAAAGGCAAGATTGGGAACCTTTGGTCCAGTGCTCTAGATGGTTGTTCTCAGGTAACCTTGAGAAATCCCTGGGAAGAGACAAAAGCCTGAAGCATAGGTGTGTATAAATAAGAAATCCGAGTAGGTCAGCCAGGGATGTGACTCCATTGCAAGGCTCTGGGTTCATCCCCACGGCTGCAGAAGAAGGGGATATACAAATATGACAGGACACTTGATAGACTGGGCGTGGTGACCCACATCTGCAACCACAGCACTTTCTAAGTTGAGGTAAGAAGATGGAGGACTGAAGGCCAGCCTGGGCTTCTGAATGAGACCTTGTACCAATACAAGAAACTGCCAACTACAGAGCATGGAAAGGACACCATGGCACAGATTCCAGTTCCCTTCCAAGATTCGCTTAAGGGTGCAAACTCCTGAGACACAGTCATCTATGCTTAGCCAGAGAGGAGTTCCCCGGAGGACTCTGGATGTTCCAAGTGCAGATGCTGGAGAAAGGGACCCATTATGTCTCAGGGAACAGGAGATGGAAACACATCCATGATATCCTCCCAGATAGTAGGACACCCAGGCATAAGGATGGTCTAGCAGGCCGGTCTTTCACAGATATCAAATAGACATCTACAAAGTCCCATCCTCCCCACCTTTAATGTATGAGGTATAATATCAGAGAGTGAAGAGAGCCTCCTTCATTTTAGACATGACTCATTTGTTTTTAAGCTGAGTTCTAAGACAGGAGTATTCCACATGGTATGAGAACTTAGACAGACAGACAGACAGACAGACAGACAGACAGACAGACAGAGGTGGAGTCTATGGTAAGAGGGAGTTTGTTACACTAACTGGAACACAGAGCTCCTCAATTCCTGAATGGGTGTAGATGGGTCTGAAAATGACCCATTCTCCACAGTAGGCCCTATTCTTCCAATAGAAGCTGGGAGCTTATTGCCTAGAAAGGGTGGCTTTTCCTTACAGAGACCTGCCCCAGTTTATCATGACCTACTTCTAGCCTCATGTTAGTGACCTTTTGAAGTTACTATATCCTATATTTGTTGCACGATAAACGTCTTTGCCTCCCTTTCCCTCTTAGTAACCTAAGACAACGTTAAAGTGGAAGTCTCTTGAGTATACTAACTAATGTTAGTAGAAGAAAATAACCAGATAAGATGCAATTGTGAAGAAGTGGTTTGCCTTTCTGTGTTTTCCTTGTTGCTCTTGTGTCTGCCTGCCTGCCCTAGCCCTTCAGAGACTCCAGTTCCTCTTCTTCCAAATGCAGACAAAGGCCTTGATAAGGCCCCTGCCTTCTGAGCCTCTTGTAAAGATAAGGATGAAAGATACAGATGAGGTCTGATACCTATACAAACATGGCATGGCCACTGTATCTTGAATGGTGTGGCTTCATCTTCTCAGTCCAGTTTCAACCAGAGTTTAGGAAGAGTGCTCATGAGTTGTCATCTAAGACTTGGAATATGGTACCCTTGAATCATCATAAGCTAAAGGGCTTCTCAATGCCTTATTCAGTGAATGGTTCTATCTGCCACAGGTAGACAGTCCTGATTGTAGACAGTTCCTGATGGTCCCCTTGCCCTTGCCCTCTCCTCACAGACTGAGTAACGGAGCCCGAGCAACACAGGTGTTGGTAGGTAGGGACTTGGGCTGGAAGTTGGCTGCGTCCTAATCCTTCATGCTGCAAGGACTCACTCTCCTTCCACTGACGTGTTGAAATTCTGTCTTGATAACATTGGGAGGCAACAGAGCCCAGATCTTGAAGGGCGCCAGTGTGCTGTGCTTTGCTTGGCCCGTGTTATGTCTAAGATATTTTGGAACTTGTTCTCGATGTTAAAATTTAGAGGCTTTCAAGAGGTTGTGCATATTTCAACGAGTCTTTTAGAAATGTCAGTGTTGGTGCCATTGGCTTGCTTTTCCTTACAGCCACAGTCCTTGGTGGGGTGTGTAAGAGGTTGTTCCTTTTAGACTGGGCACAAAATATTGTCTGGCCAATGTTCACCTTGCCATCCAGCATCACTCTTTAGATGTGTCTGCTGGTGTTTGTGACACTTGAGCTTTTGACTCTCGTGTGGTGCTTAGTGGTCCAGGGTTGTTGATGATAGGGCTCACAAACAACACCTCTGGACAAGAGGTTTTTTGGTCTGGTTGTCTCTTCATTCTCACAAGCAGTTCACTGGGTTTCAGACAGAAGTCAAGTCAGTAAGAAATCTCAGCCCACTGGCAAGGCTGAGGCATACATGAACCCACAGCACTGCCTATGTGCATAAGACTGGGTCAGTCCACATCTCATCAAGGATTAGAGAGGGCTCATTGGGCTCTAGTTCTCTGCAAGGAGCTATAGTAATAGTTAATGGCCATGAGGCAGCAGTGGTGGCAGCAGCAGGGGTGTGGGGAGGTGTCACTGTCTTCAATGGCATAGCCTCTGGTAAATGGTCCTTACTTAAGTAAATAACTCCTCATGCTCAAGCAAGCAACCCTAGTTCATTGCAGTGGTCCAAGACACAAACAAACAAACAAAGACAAGGAGTGGGGAGGGGCTTGTTGAGAAGAAATGCCTCTGCGAGAGGAGACATAAATGAGAGAGGATAATGGAGAGGGAAGTATGATCAGAGTACATCCCGTTTATATGTATGACATTCTGAAGGGATAAACACAGTTAAAGAAAGAGAGACATTCCTGTCCATAATAGATTCTTTCTTTAAAGTCCTGGAAAACTCAAACTCCTGGGGAACCTCCTGCTGCCCAGCCAGTTGACCTAGTTGCAGGAAAAGTCTGATTTTTCTCAACGTGGAGACCTCACTGGTGTAGGATTTGCAGTGACTGCTCAGCATTTCCATGAGGAACACTTTCCAGGCCCAAGAGCCCAGCCATAAAGATGCGTTTTGGATGAGAATCCATCCTTCCCCAGCAGAACCTGGGACTCTTTATTTCCAGGCCCTTCAAAACATCATCTCCTCTTGAAGTTCAAATCCGTGTGGTTTGTGGCTCCCTAGACCGTGCCCGGGGTTTGGGATTTCACAGTACGCCATTCTTCCAACCTCTAATTTTAAAGCCACCATCCCCTATATTTATTCCATGGTTAAGATCGGCATTTTTTCTTTTTTTCCCCCTACGAGGACAGGGTTACATAAAGGAGGACTCCCATTTGAGCCGAAGACAGATGCTGGACTTTGGCAGAATTCTAAAGGTGATAATATTTCTTAAGTGTGTTAATTAATGGTAGCTGAGAATACCCGGGCATGCTTCAGCCCTCCGTGAGGAGTGGTTTGCATTTGTGGCTGCGTTTTATCCTAGGGATGTATTTATAACAATCTGGATGGCATGATCAGAAAACGGAGCTTGAGGCCTCGAGGAGGTATTCTCAGGGAAAGCTTTGAAAGTTGACTCTTTGTCTCCCAAGTCTCTTTCTGTTTTAAAGAGCTAGGCTGTGCTAAGTGTGTGGTGGTGGCCTGAAGGAAATGTAACTATTCCTGATATTTTCCCACAAGCTCGGTTCACACAGCTCCTACTACTTGTACTTCCTATTCTATCAAAATGTCTACCCAACCTCCTAAGCTGAAGATCTCTCTCTCTCTCTCTCTCTCTCTCTCTCTCTCTCTCTATATATATATATATATATATATATATATATATATATATATATATAAAATGTTCAGTTGGTCACCACTTCCTACAAAATGTACTAAACCCAGGCCATCTTTCCCATTTCCACAGCCAGGCCTTGCCTGTATCCTTGTGGTACCTTGCTTGGGTTCAGTGACCCAATTGGCCTTATCTCTTTCTCTCTGTCCCATTTTCTACTGTTACCAGTTTCAGTTTTATTTCTTGTTTTTGTTTTGTTTTGTTTTGTTTTGTTTTAAGCCCTACAATCACATTTATTCTCTTGCTAAAAACTCCAGTTGCCTCTTGCTGCTTCGGGGCAAGGCCCAAATTAATGCCTGCTATACAACCAATTGTCCAGGATATTGTCATATCCTTCCTCTTTGGAACTTCACGTTCTTGTTGCCCTGAAGCCAACACCCCATGGACCAGCAGGCCTGCTCGTCACATACCTTTGGCTCACTCTATCCTTCAGATGCCCCTTTGTGGCAAAGGGAGTCAAGGCCTTTGTCAGACATCCTATCCTTCCAAAGCCTGTTCTGGTTTCTTCCAGGCAGAATTCCCATTTTATGCAAGGCTCAGTGAAGGCAGGCATTGTGGGTTATCCTTAAGTCTTATCTTCTCCAAGACTCCAGTCATGTGGAGGTGGAGTGCAAGGTTGAAGATGTGTAATAGGTCTGATAGCTAGTGACCTGTAGAAAGGGCTTCATCAATGTCATGTGCATCAAATGATCATTGCTAAGTTTTATCAGTCCTTATCAGACACTCACAGCCACCTACAAGAGAAAAATGCTTATGATTGTGATGGGTGCGGATAAGACAGAAGGGCAGAGAGGAAACTGGAGGTTACATAAGGTCACACACAGGGCCTTGTTTCATTCAATTCAGACCACTTGAACCAGAGCCTCCTCAACAGTTGTACTTTCCAATTATTCCATTTTTCAGTAAATGAAGTCTCAAGCCTGATTGTCTTTGAATACAATTGAGATTTAAATGTGAGAGCCACTCCTGGTCCAAGATTTACATCCTCTCCAGTGTACCAAATGCTAAGGCTCTGTTGTTATCTTCATATCCTCCGCTAGTGGACCTGGGTGAGCCTGTGCAGGCTCAATCTGCAAAGAGGGCAAATTGATGACCTGTTTTAGAGCAAATAAGTGCAAACCTGAACCAATGGTCCCTGCAGGGACCTTGTAGGAAGTGCCAAAAACCTACAAGGACAAGGGGAGAGGCATGTTACCACCAGCAGTAACAACCTCATCATCGCCGTCATTGTCATCAATCACCTTCATTACTCAGGAGTCTCTCTGAGTCAGAAGCAGACTTTATGTATCAACTTGTTGTAGAGCAATATCGTCCTAGGACTACCTGGAGAAGACCCTCAAGATGAGGCCTGTTGCTGTCCCTCATAAAAAGAGAGGCTAGGAAAGAAGCATTAGATCCCTCACTGTGGAATTTAGCCACTCCTCCTTATGTGTCCCACCCAGCTGCGTGTAGTTCTGCCCCAGCTGTACTGGATCTCAAGGTTTGGGAGGGGATAGTGTGCAGAGAGAGAGTGTGTGTGTGTGTGTGGGGGGGGGGTTGTTGCTGAAGAGGAGCTTCCATTTCTGCAGCTAAGGAGAAGTTGTCACCCATGCTGGGTAAGATTCATCACTGGTACTTCTGCTTTGGGTGGGGTGGGGGGTCACCCATTCTCCTAGAAGTAAACCTTCACTTCTGCCCTTTAAGTAGGCCAAACCTTGTTGGTTTGCCAAGATCGTCGTCAGTGGTTACACTCTTGTCTGTTGTCGGTGCCTTCTGTGGGGAAGGGAGATGTTTGTTCACATTTTCTTAGAAAAAGAAAATCATAAGCATTTTTGCATCTGAGACTGAGTGAGTTTCCTGTGCGTTTGTTCAGAGCACAGGTTTGTAGTTGGAGCACCCAGGTGACTAGGGAATATCGCTGAGGGTTTTCTACAGAAAAACTCAATTCCTCTGTAACAGTTAGGCCTTGTCCCTACAGAGAGAGAAGAAGGGCTCCTTCTAAAGTGTTCCCATCCTAGTCAGAAGCTCCATATAGTGAACACCACTGAGATCTGATCTCTTCAACAGAGGATCCGTACGAATAACCAGGCACTGGGAAGGAAACAGAGCATCAATGGACTCCATGATATCTCTGCCATGCCTCAAACCATGGGTAATTGTTGCCCACCTCCCCTGATTCATTCCAATAACTCTACTCCTGTTGATTGAGTTTCTTGGGGATGTTGATTAATTCTGACACCAGGGATGGGACCTAGGACCTAGGCCTGGCCAGTTACCACAGGATAGCCATATACTATTGGCCAGACATGTGATCTAAGTTGGTCTAATTAGAGGACTTAGGATATACTATTGGCCAGAGTGGCCATGTGATCTAAGTTGGTCTAATTAGAGGACTTAGGATGTGGATCCAAGATAAAGCACCCTTTCCCCCTCTCAATTTAGCCCCAGGGACTTGATGGAAATGGACATCCTTAGGCTCCTCCCCAGTCAGCAGAGCCAGGGCTCAGCAAAACTCACTCCCAGATGATTTTTAGTAACATTGGACACGAGGAGCATCTCTCCACTTCCGTCAGTTTATAGGTGTGGTCAAAACCCAGTCACACGGCTCGAGAGGAGCCTAACCAGGACCAGACTAAGCCAACCCCCCCCCCACACACACACACACACACTCACTCCTTCAAATGCCATCGTGGACTCGTGTTTTTATAAGCTGTAGAGTATGGTGGAAGTGGAAATCTCACCTCTGGAAGCCCTTCTCTTCTGGTGTTGACGTGTGCTGAAAGGCTCTTTGGGATGAAGCCCCCATTACTTGCAGCTCGTGTGTTGTATCACAGACCCAAAGGCAGCCTCATTCAGGAGACTTTAGAGTCAGCCAGGGTTGATACAGGGTCACATGGGGCTGAGCCCCAGTGCATTCTGGGTGGAGGCTGGCTGCTGTCACCTCATGTGTCAAGCTGCAGGTAGGTCAGCTGGCTTCTCCCAAGCTGATCTGGCCCTCAGTTTTGACTTGTTTGCTATCCCGAGCTCTGCTCTGTGTGTCTGAGAGGTAGGTGTGTGCATGCATGGGGGGTGCACAGCTGGTCCCTGGCCAGAGTCATGGCTCCAGTCTAAAAATCCAGGCATACCTAAGTCGTCTCCCTTGGCTCCCCAACGCCATATTAGGCTGCCCCCTCAGAAGGGTGGAATCTCTGACTCATCTTCCCCTCCCCCATACCTCTCCTCCTGCCAGTTTAGGCCAAGATTAGAATTCCCTCAAATCTGCGGGTTCTAAGGTTTATGTGCTGTTTCAACTTGGCAGCCGACCTCCTCTTATTTCGAGAGAAAAAAAAAAAGGCTTTTTCCTGAAAGGGACTTTGGAAGACTCTGCTGGGACACCCCCTGTTTCCGCACAGCCGAGAAGCACCAAGGTGACCGGTGCATCTGATCAGCAGGAGGCTGATTAGAATTCCCAGATACCTCCTGGGTTGGATGGGTGGGTGAGCAGGGAGAACGTATAGATTAGGACTATACACGTGACTCCCGCCGGCCACTCCTGACCACATCAAGAAGTCCTCTGTACATTTTACCTACACCTTCCCCCCTCTTCCCCCCAGTGCCACAAGAGGAGAAAGCATTGCCATTTTAGTGATGGCAAAGGACTCCTAAGACCATGCTTATGCAGCTGTAGGTGGTGTCAGGCTTAGAGCGCTGGCCTTGCTCCAGTTGTAGCATGAGCGTAGCTCACTTGCTGGTAACAGTTAAAGGTATGATCTCTCCTTGCCTTTGCCTTAGGGTGCAGGCATGTCATTTAGGGCTTACTGGTTATGTGCAACAGAGCAGGAAGCTGAAGATGTGGAGGCAGTTGGAAGGGTCAGAGAGAAGGCTGGGGTGTCAGGGCAAATGCATGCATGATGGCTTGGCTTCCCTGAGGGTACCCTGGGTGGAAGCAGAGGGAAGGTAGCTCCAGAGTTGCTGCTAGGATAGGGGCAGCGCCTACTCATACCTCAGATTCCTGTGAGACCGTGTATACTCTACTGGGGGCTCAGGGGTCTGTAGTTGGGCTTGGGAAGGCTATATGTCATGAATGACAGTCCCCATTAGACTGTGTCCAAGTGACAAAGAGCTCATTCCTCAGAAGGAAATCAGGATAGCAGGGCTTGAGAAGGGAGGAGAGAGGATGTGGGTTGAAGAGCCTGCAAGCTGGAAATAAATGCCCATGATGCTGGAACTGCCCAGGCATCTGGGAGGCCTTTGAGTCTCTCTCTGTGGTACACCTCTCTTAAGCATCTTAGAGCCAGGGATGCACTGTTAAGTGGCGCAGGCCTGAGAACAGCCTGTTCAGAGCTGACCGCTCATTCTGAGAGATGGCTTGGCTCAGCAGGTAGTGGTGATGGAGATGCAAGAAAGGAGACCACACGCTGGTTTCCTCCTTCAGAGTACCCTGTTAGGGATTGGGAGTCAGGCCTCCGAACCACCTGTCCCCTGTACCCGAGATCTTCAGGGACCACCCAGGGCTGGTCTTGGGGAGCTGTGGGTAGCAATTATAAGAACTCCCCAAGAGTCCCAGGCTCTGAAGCTCCAGGCCAGGAAAGACTGAAATTAAGTTAGGCACTAACCAAGGTCTTCTCTGAGCCTGTCAGCAAGTGGTTCTCTTATGAGGAGGGGCAGAGAAAGCCCAGGGTCTCAGGTCCTAGCAAAGTATTAGTTTAGAGAGGGAAACTAAGGATGTGCCTTTGATTGACAACCCACTGAGAGAACACGTAGGATCTCTAAATTTCCTCAAGGGTGTATCATCCATGGATTTATTATATTCACCCTAGCCCCGTCTACTGCATACATGGTTCTGGCCATACCAGGGCACGGGTACACACTGCCTGAATGAAAATACATACATACATACATACATACATACATACATACATACATACATAAATGGAAGAGGACATGGCTACTTCTAAAGTGTGGAGAAGATTTTTATTGTAGATGTAAGGGAGAAAGCAGGCAGAGGAAGAGCCCAGGTTGAGCATGGCCACCGATTAAACCACTCTGAGAGGATAGAGAGGGAGGAAGAGGAAGAGCAGGGCCTCCCACCCAGAGAGGGAGCCAGCCCAAGAGATCTGAGATCCAGTAGCCCAAATGGCTGAGTTAGCTGGAGATCAGGCTGAGGGTGGGCAAACAGAAAGCTCATCTCCTGGCAGGGAGAGGTTTCCGGGTCAAGGTCGGGAGAGAAGTGCAGGGAGAGACTACAGGGTCTGAGTGGGACTTGCTCTGGCTTTGAGATTTAACAGCATGGTGAGGCCATGTCCAGGAATTAAACACCACAACTGTCTGCAGGGGAAGGGTTCTACCTCAACAGCTCAGATGTCTCCTTTTTTTTTTTTTTTTTTTTTCAAGACTCAAGCTTCTCTCTGTGTCCTGAGAATATGGATGTGTCTAGGTTATAACAGAGGAGCTGAGATACAGAAATGCA
>NC_034590.1:99585542-99610009 GCF_900095145.1 Mus pahari | reverse complement strand
TGTGTGTGTGTGTGTGTGTGTGTAAGCAGACAAGGCCTGTGCTGGGATCTTCCTCTTTTCTTCCCTGGCAGGTATTTTCAAGATCTGGATGTTCCCAGACCGCATGTTGCAGGGGTGTGTTGGGGCTCCAGTGCTCCCTGGGTTCATGTGTTTTCTCATGGTCTTGGCTTGGCTGAAGGATTTAAGAGGGAAGGACTTCAAAGCTTTCTTAGCCATGGCCTGGGCCCTCTGCTGTCCCCCAGCCCTGTTAGCTATGCTTGTCATCCTCCACACCCCAGCATGGAGTGCTACGCTTCTCCCTCCACACGTGCTTTGGCAATCTTTCCCACACAGGTCCCAGGAGCCCCTGCAACGGATAAGTGCAGAGTGCAGCCTGGGGCCTGCTCAGGAGACTGGCTCATCCTGGGTCACTCTGAGTACTCTGAGCATTTTTGATACAGCTATTCGATTAAAAGGAAGGAAGGAAGGAAGGAAGGAAGGAGGGAAGGAAGGAAGGAAGGAAGGAAGATACAATGTTGCAATATGCCTAATCCTTAGAATAAAAAGAAGGAAAGGAAAAGGAAATAAAGGAAGGAATGCTGTGTCCTTGGCCCTGCTCCGTTCTCTTTTACAAATGCATATGCAGTCTAAGAGGAAGGCCTGGGAAAGCTGCTGATTAGATAGCTGGGAGCCTCTCCACTCAGGCAGGTTATCTCTGTCCTAACAAAGCCATGTTGACCTTTCCTAGTGAGTGTCCCCCACCCAGGGGAAGCCTGGCCACCTAGCTGAACTGTGGGGACTCCTGTTATCTCTAAGTTATGCCTGCTGCAAGGGCAAGAAGGGGAGCTGTGGAGCCTTGGTCTGCATCCAGAATCGCAGAAACATCCAGCACAGGGAGACAGACTTGAAGGAGCCATCGGGTCAGGGAGATCCAGGCACTTTGCCTTCCCAGAGCAAGATGAAGCATTCAGGAGGCTGGGGTTGTAGCTGCTTGGGAGAACTTGTGTCCAGCATGCTTGAAGCCCCAGGTTCTAGCCCCAGCACTGCATAAACCTGTCGTGGTGGTGCACATCTTTAATGTTGGCGTTTTGGGAAGTGAAGAAAGGAGGATCAGAAGTTTAAGGTCATCCAGACGTGCATGTGGGGACAGATACGTGAGTGACAAACTTGTTCCTACTCTATTTCTTCTTTAGAGAAATAGTAATGGTTTTAAACACGTGAAAGGGGAGTGTAGTGAGAAATGGGGTGACTCCAGATCTCTGGTGCAAGGATGGGTCCAGAAGCTTTGAGAGTGCTGGAGTTGATAAAGGAGTTCTAGTAGCTAGAGGGAACAGGAGGGACCACCCAGGAGGCTGCAAGGATCCAGAGATGTGAGGGCAGATGAGAGGCCTTCGGACTTGGCTTCCCACCACTTCTATCACATATGAGATGTGGGATTGAAATCTTTACCATTTCTTGTAATGAAAGAACCTTCCAGAATGTTCCACTGCACTGCACATCTGCCAGGGTAAGAAAGCTGGTCTCTCAGTATCTCTGTGGTGCCCTCTAAGCCTCTTGATTACACAGGGCTTAGATACATAAGCATGGCTTGAGCAATCAGCAAATGAGTAGTGTGTCCAGTGGTTGTGTTGATTATGTGGATGCCCAGATCCTGGGATGGGGTCTGGGATGAGACAAGGTTGTGGTGCATCGCAGAAGGTGGCTGGTAACAGGGTGTTTATGTGATGTCTCCAACTCTGGCTAATTATAGCATTGTTACTGGAGATGTGTATTTTGGATGTAATTGCTTTCACTCGTGTAGGAAAGCATCTCTCCCTGTGAGTCCTTGCTCACTGTAGACCTGTGTGTATGCTGTGCATGGTGTGTACCCAGATGTTTGCCAGCTGCTAGCCCTTCCAAAAGGCTCTGCCCACTGCTTCTTCTCCGCTTCTTTCAGATGTTTGTAAACAGAAGAGGGGCAGGTAGGATGCCTCAGTGGGTAAGGAACCTTGCCACCAAGCTTGACAACCCAAGTTTAATCCCCCAAACCCAATTTGTTCTCTGAGCACCACATGGGCACCTGTCATATGCATGCCCACACATATACAAATGTGTGCATATAAAAAAAATATATATATATATTAAAAAGGGAAAAGTGGCTGTTTAAACTTTTTGAAAAATTCTTTACTGTCTGCTTTAACAGAAGACAGTTGGGATTTTTATAACTGCTTATGTATTCAATCTGTTGAGAGATGGCATATCATATAGGCAGGAAAACTTGTTCATATGGTGTTTCAAGAATGAGAATGGGATGGTATTTCATAGTATTACTATGAAAACTATTATAAGCTCAGGAGCCCTGGAGAAGGTCCTGGGAAGCCCAGTGGCTGCCTTAGTGACACTTTGAGAACAGTTGCTTGGTATTGCTGTTGTGTCTTCTCTTGAGCTCACTGCTTGGCTATTCTTATCTCCCATCCAGTTCAGTGTACTGTGGATATCAACTGTGTCCAACCTATTTACTCACAAGCAAGGGTCCACAATGATGCCCCCACCCTCTGCCAACATCCCTTTTGGTCAGACTAGAGTACCCACTGAGCTCAGCTCAGCTGTGGGATAATGGCACGAACTATAATGGTGATCAGTGAGTGCCACATTCTAGTCAGAGACTGGGGAGCGTGGACGGAAAAGTGTCTTTTATTCTTCTGATGTAATTGTTGTCTCAGAGGCTTACTGCCTCTGTCTATTTACCTTGGCCTAGTCCTTGAAGCCTCTAGTCTCAGAACACTCTTATCTTGCCCTAGAATGTTTTCAGCCTCTGAAACTTCTAGCTGAATAAGCTCACCCCATTCCTAGGTCTTTCTGAACTCTCGATGGCTGGTTCAACTCAACTGTTCTGGCCCAAACTCCTCATCAAGCTGACTGATCCAACCTGGCTTCTCTTTCAAGTTCTGACTAAATTGTTCTGCTTAGCCTCATACTACCTTTAGCAATATGTTCTAATCTTCTGGCTTCATTTGTCCTGTCTTCACGTGCGTCTGGCTTGTTCTCTCTCTCTCTGTAATCTGTCTCTGTGCTCCCAATACAGCCGCCTTCTCCATCTCTCTGCGCTGCCGTCTCTTAAGTAGCTTCTCTTCTCTCTCTGTTCTTGTGAGAGTTGGACATGTCCCATTCTGCCAAATCTTTCTCTGATTCATCACTTTGTCTACCATTCAATTAGACATCACTTTCATACATGGGTGCTTCCTTTTACAAACTAGCTTTACCTTCAATGTTTGGGATTAAAGGTGTATACTAAGGGTATGCCTGTATTCCAGCCAGAAGGATTAAAGATGTGTGCTAAGGCTGAGCCACACCGCAATCAGAAACAGTTTTTTTTCCAGTAAACAACACAATCTTGGGTTTTAGAGTGTGATCAAATATCCCGTAATTCATCGGGGTTGAAATGTCCCTGACTAGACTTGGTAAAACTGTGACCTCAGCTTTATGGTGATTCTACTTGTCAATCAACATCATTTTAAAGAGGAAAAATAAGAAGAGCATATATACTTGTCTGGTAAATTGGAGATAACATACTTCTACTAATTTGGGGCAGAGAGGATGACAAAATAGAACATGGGGATTTTAGGTTTGGGGTCTCTCTCTCTCTCTCTCTCTCTCTCTCTCTCTCTCTCATATACAATCTTATAATGGTGGAAGGAATGCTATTCATTTTCAAAATCCAAAGGATGTATAAGACCAAGAACATACATCAGTGTAAACAATGGGTTTTAGTTAATAGTTTTGGCTGTATATTGTCATATCCATTATAAAATACCTCTTCAATGCAAGTTGCAAGTTTTAACAATGGAGGACATGGGATGTTAAGGGTGATGTGTTTATAAAAAGATAAAGAGAGAGGGGTATGTTCTATGGAAGGGTGTGAGGTATGGGGGAAGGGGATGTCTCAGCAGGCCCATGCCAAAGCATCCCTTCCCTCTGAGTGACCAGCCACATGACAGTATGGTATAGTATAGAATAGAGTTTATTCAAGGCATGGGGAAGGGAATTAAGAGGGTAGTAGAGGCAGAGAAAGGCAGAAAGAGGGAAAGAGAAGAGAAATAGAGGCCGTCCATGAACACGTGGAGAGAGGGGGAAGAGAGTGAGGAAGGGAAGGAAAGAGCCCAAGAGGGCAAGAGAACAGAGGGCAAGAGAACGAGAGGGAGAGGAGGGGCAAGCAGCCCCTTTTATAGTGGCAGGCCTACCTGGCTATTGCCAGGTAACTGTGGGGAGGAGTTTAGCCCAAATGCTTACAAAGGGAAGTTGGTATTGTCTAATCTTTTTTTTTCCCCCTGTGGATAAAAAGCAAAATGAAACAAAAGGTCCTAGAAAACATGATACTAAAAAAAAATATATATATATCAAATGAAACTCCCAAGTCTAAGGTCAAGCTGGGTCATGATCAGGGATCCTCTGTGGTTTGAGGGTCAATTCAAACTTCCAGACCAATGTTCTGAGTGGGCCACCACATAGCAAACTGTCCCACTCTGAAACCTGGTTCCACTTACACACCATTCTCCTGACACATATTGTTTCTCCCATCAACCTTAGCATCCCAGGGGCTGCAGTGGTGAAAGCTAGGGTTGTGGTGCTAGCTTTCTGGGGGTGTGGCTAATTTCTAGAGGGCTGTTGAATGACAGCTGGCTTTGTTCAATGAGGGCATATTGCTTTACCCATCTTCAGCAGCAGCACAGGGCTGGGGTCTAGGACAAGATGAAACAAGAACAATGGATGTCACTTCCCAAGGCTTCTTATAATCTCAGTGAGGATCTAGACAGCACCCCAGCTCTTCTTGTCCAGGCTACGTGTGTGTGTGTGTGTGTGTGTGTGTGTGTGTGTGTGTGTATTCCTGTGATGAGCAATTCAACAGAAGTTAGGATGAAGTTGTGGTGCTTGCTGGTGGATGGCCAGGACAGAGAGACAAGTTTTGGCTTGCTAGAATGTTTCTCTCCTATCATACAAAATTCAGGTAGAGGAATGGATCCTACTTTTGACCTTTGAGACTCTGTGGGAAGTAGGGCTGGGATAAGGATGTAGTAAGAGTGACACCCAGAATCTCTGGTATAGGGACAACACTGACTCTCAGGCTTAGGTTTATGCAGATGTGAGACTGGCCTTTGGAGAGGGATAACATTGGGCACAAACGGTACTTCTCTCCTTACCCCAAGTGTGCCCCCTCCTAGTCCCGCCCTATCATATACCCTGGTGGCTAGTCTATCTGTTATCTGCATCCGTTACACTTGGTTTTACTACTCTAAGTGATCCATCGTGTGCCATCACCCTGACTCTATTCACACAGCCTGCATCTTCTTTCCCAGCAACTGAACTGGTAGGTTCAAGAAATATGCTTGACTCTGAAAGGATCCTTCCACAGCCCAATGAACACAGAGACACACAGACACAGAGACTCGCACTCTCTCTCTCTCTCTCTCTCTCTCTCTCTCTCTCTCTCTCTCTCTCTCTCTCTCTGTCTCTCTCTCTCTCTCACACACACACACACACACACTCACACACACACTCACACACACACACAGAGGAGACATCAAGCAGTTGTTCTGAGATTGCAGAGGTTCCCCCAAGTGCTTTCATGAGACCCTCTTCGATCTCCAGGGTGATCGATGCTTCCATGCTGCCTGGGGGTTGCATGGAAGGACAGGCACTCTCTTGACCCTCTCAAAGGATTTGCTTTCTTCTCCCTCTTCTTTGTTCAAGCTTAGTTGGTAATATTGTAACTTTCAATTTAATCATTTACCTAAATGAGTTGTATTTTTATCTCTGCAGGAGTCTGGCTGGGCAGCAAGAAGCAGCTGCGATGCAGAGTGAGAGGGAAACTCATTCTGAGATAAGAAGGAGACTTACTCAAGTTATGTTTTAAAATCATAAACCCTTGTGTCTCCTGCTGGAGATAAGCTCTGTGTGGGTCTGGAGGGCTGTAAGATCCAAGAGGGAAGGGCCATACCCGAATCACAGGGACAACGGCCGTAGCCAAGTCTGTAAGACATCCAGGTCTGCAACGCTTTCTCCAGGGGCACCATAGACACGTTGCTATCTTGGATTCCTGAGCTGGGGTCAAGTTAACTATTAAAAGAGGGCAGAAAGTATGTCTAACAAAGCCTGCAGTTTATTTAAGGCTTGCCCCCTCTATCCTTTTCTTAGGAACATCTATCTCCCTTAGCCTCCAGCTCTGGTCCTGGCTCTCCAGAGTTCTACTGCCAAGTCACTCTAGGCAAAGAGCAATGGTATTTTTGTTCCTTGTGATGGTTAAATGCTGCCTCATTTTCTGTGGGGGAATGGATGTCTATCCCTCACATAAGCAATGACACAAAAGGCTTTCAGTTATAGGGCATCATCATGGTCTAGTATGGGGTGTGTGTGTGTGTGTGTGTGTGTGTGTGTGTGTGTGTGTGTGTATGTGTGTGTAGAGGCAACCTTGGCTCCCATTTTTCTGGGACCTTGTTTTCTGAAACAAGGTCTCTCACCAGCCACCAGCTCACCAAGAAGGTTAGTCTGGCTGGCCTTTGAACCCCAGGAAATGATATTCCTCTGCCTTCACTTCCCCAGCACTGGAATTCCAATTGCAAATCACTTCACCCAGCTTTTCACATGTATGCTGGGGTTTATACTTAGGTCCTTATACTTGTATGGCAAGAACTTTTCTGACTCAACTATATCCCTAGCCCCATCATGGTCTTTATCTCTTCCACTTTCTGCCTCACTGTGCTGGAACTCAATGCCAGCTTGCACATGAGAGTCACATCTCTTCTTTCTCAGACACAACAGACCTACCGCATCTCTCTTCTGTGATGTTTCCTAACCTTTGTGTACCTATGGTTTTTATAGCCTCCTGCTGGAGTCGCTTTCATTTGAAGGGTAAAAAAAAAATCACATTTTTCTTTAAGATACTGATCACGTAGAGGAGACAACAGGCTCTTAAATAACTCCTCCAGCCAAATTTAAGGCATACATTAATTATTTCTATTTTTCCATAGTTCTCTTTCCCCTATCTCTTGTTCTCATCTGCTTTTGAATGGGAGGGCCACTGCCTGAAAGATTTCTAGCATTTTCTTGGTTAGCCAGCTACCTGTTTATCAGATGAGACACTCTGTTCAAAAAAGGAAATTTTTCATTTGGCCCAAGTGGTTCGTAATGATGGTCTCAGGGTCAAAGGATTTACATTCGAGTTTATTTGTTCATTCTTTAATTAAAAAAAAAAATCACTGCTGGGGCTCAGTGGCTAAGAGCACTCTGTTGTTCCAGAGACCTGGTCTCAATTCCCAGTGCTCGTATAGAGGTTTACAGTGGTCTGCTCTCAAGTGATCTGATGCCCTGCAGACATAGACATAGTCTTACAAGCATACATGTAAGCAAAACACCCATGTACATAAAATAAATAACATTTATTTTGATATTAATAATTATTAATATTAATATTAATATTATAATAACATTAAAATTATTTCTTTTTAATTTAACATTTTGAGTATTTCATACTTAAGTACTATATTTATATAATTTTCATCTCTCCCTCTCCCCTTTCCAACTCCTCCTCTGTTCCTCTTCAACACATTCTTAAATTTGTGACTTCTTTTTCTATAATTAACACACACACACAGCCCACTGAGTCTCTTGAGTGTTGCTTCTGTGTGTATGTATTTAGGGATAACCATTTAAGCTCAATAAAAGACTTAGGGTTCAATAACCTGTCAATAAATTCTTCCTTGGAGAAAACCAACTCTCCCTCCCTTAGCAGCCATTGATTGCCTGTATCTCATCACTGAGAGGTGGGGCCTTGTGATGTTTCCTCCATCTATGCTGTTGTGTTGACTGGTGTGGTCATTGTATATGCCTTATTTAGGCAGCCAAAGTGTTGAGATTTCATGGATTCAGTATCCCTGTCATGGGTAGGCAGTAGGTAGGTAGGCAGTAGATAGGCAGGCAGTAGGTAGGTAGGCAGTAGGTAGGTAGGCAGTAGGTAGGCAGGCAGTAGGTAGGTTGGTAGGTATTCTGGTCTTCTGGCTTTCTGTTTCATCTTCCATTGTTTCTCAGCCTCAGTGTTGGGCTGTACTGTAGATGTAGCCACTGTTGTGAGGTCCTATAGTCACTCATTCTCTGCATTAAGCATCTCTTTTATACATATTTATTACTATTATTATTATTATTATTATTATTATTATTATTATTATTGCATGGCATGTGTATGTGGGCACACAGTGCACATGGGGATGTCAGAGGACAACTCTGTAGCATTCAGTTTCCTTTTCCACCTCTATGTGTGTTCTGGGGATTGAATTCTGACCATCAGGTCTATGAAACAAGTCCCTTCACCCACTGAGTCATCTTGCTGGCCATACTTAATTTTCAAAACCACCATCAACAGAACAACAGCAGAAGGCAGGCAGAGTGTGTGTGCATGTAATCGGGGCATTTAGGAAGCTGAGGCAGGAATATTAGCCTGGGCTTCATAGCAAGAGTCTATCTGAGAAGAAATGGGGGGGCAGGCAAAAGATGTCTTAGCTGTCAGCCAGGCCTTACTGATAATCGCGTCCTTGAGTTGCAGGTGTCAGGGGCTCTGGCCAAGGACAAGTGTGGCCTTATAGAGAAGGCGAAGGCCAAAGCACGGACCCCAGAACCACAACCTGTTTCTAGAACTTTCCATTTACCCTAAACAGAAACCCCTGTTCTCATTGAACAGTTACTTCTCATTTCTCCTCCTTCTAGTCTCTGGCAGAAGCCATTCTACACCAAGCCTCTATGGATTTGCTTGTCCTGGGCATCTCAAAAGTGCTGTCACTCAATGCCTGTCTTTTATCTCTTACTTCGAGTTTCCTCCATGTTGTGGGGTGTATAGGAACTTTACTCCTGTTCATAGGCAAGTGAGATTCTACTGCATGTATGTGCTCCTTTTGTTTGTCTGTTCATTTGTAGTGGAGTTGGGTGGGCCAGCATTTTGGCTGTGAAGAGTAGAGATAATGTGAGCTTTGACATGCATCAATATCTTTGGGCATGCTGAAAACATTTTTATCTTGTAAAAATGATGCTGAGATATCTCAGAAGAAAAAAAAAAAAAGCCCAATCCCATACAGAAAAGGAAGCCTCCCATCACAGTGGAGGCGCTGTGTTGTCATGAAGAAGGCATGGGCTCCAGAAACCAATAGGCCTCTTTTCAGTGCTGGGCTTATGGTTCTACAGTCTGAGAATGCTGGGCAAATTATTGAAGCTGTTTGAGCATTAACTGTGACAAATGAGACAAAATAAATAAAGAAAGAAATAAGTAGAAGAGCTGAAATTGATATTTCTGGGGTAGACTTAAATTCTGGTGTTTCCAAAATTCATTTGGCCACCAAAGAAATACCCAGCAGGCCTTTTAGAGCCCACTTTCAAACTCCCACTCAGAGCGTGGAGTATCGAGGCTTGGAGATCCACACTTTGAACTGAGTAAAGGTGGTTTAAATTCACGCTTGTGATCACAGAGGTGAACCTCTCACTCAGGGTCTGATCCACAGATGGAGCTTGCTGGATGCTACACCGTCCCTCTCCCTTTCCTCATCTGTAAAGAAAGAGCACAGACAACTGCATGTTAAGAAACACTCGTAATAATGACCATGGCACATAACAATAAAAAATATTTTTGCTTCTTTGTTTTAGACAGCACTTATCTGTGTAGCCTTGGCTGTCCTGGAATTTGATATGTTAGACCAGGCTGGCCTCAAACTCAGAGATCTGCCTGCCTTTGCCTCCTGAGTGCTGGATTAAAGGGTGTGCGCCACCATCACCCAGCTGACAAAAATTCTTTAAAAAGTCATTTTCAAATGTGTGTGTGTGTGTGTGTGTGTGTGTGTGTATTTGTGAGTGTGAGCATGAGCATGCCACAGCACACTCGTGTGATCAGGGCATAACCTCCACTGTCAATCCTTGCCTTCTACTTTGAGACAGGATCTCTTGCTCTGTATCGCCTGTGTCAGGCTAGCCTGCAGGCTTCCAGAGGACCTCTTGACTCTGGCTCCCTTCTCTTCACAGATGGACTGGGATTACAGATGCATACTATGGAGCTTGGCTTTTCTGTAGATCTTGGGATCCAAACATGGGTCCCCAAACTTGCCTAGTAAGTAAGTGTTTGATCTGCTGAGCCATCTCCTCAGCTCGACAGCAACGAAGACTAATCACAGGTTCTTTTCCCTTCTAGACAAGTCACCATCTTTGACATAAGAACATTGGCAGTTCAGGTTGAAAAAGTCACTCTCTTCATTTGTTTTCTGGCCATAGATTTGTGTGATTGCACTGGGTATAGTGGAAGTCTGCCCATGAGGGTGGTGGCACAGAGGGAGGTAGAAGGCACCCAACTATGCTATGTAGAAAGAAGATTGCTTGCAGTAAAATCCCGAGACTTCAGCTCAGAGAACTCAGTGAATTTATATCAAGCAAACCAGATTAATACTTTTTTTGTCCCCCTTCTTCCTCTTCTGGTTCCTTTCAAATTATAAAAGGACTGGACAGAGGGAATCTTGTAACTGTAATTTGTTCCAGGTTTGAATAAAGCGTATTTGTGTCTTATGAAATCCTATGAGAAAAAAATGTAATTCAAATTGGCTTGGAGATGCGAGCTGTCAGATAGATTGAAGGCTGGATTATAAACCACGACTAATGAGAGCCTGCAACTCCACAGAGTCAGGGACGGCGTCCAAGAGAATCTCTGCAAGGTCCTACAGGGGAGGTAAACCGCCTATTAATTAAGGTAGCAGATGGTAGTAAATCGGGAGATGCTTCGGATTCCAAGGACAGAAAAAGAAATGAAAGCGGGGAAGTTGGATTGGGTGGTTAGAAAGCCCAGCACGAAGTCAATGACAGGAAAATAACAAGAGCTGCAGGTAGCCACGGAAGCAAGCAGCATTTGTACTACCAAGAGGCTCAGAAAGGGGCTCAAAATGTCAGTGGGCTGGTGGAGAAGCTGTTGGCAAAGGGGGCTGGCGATGTCATGGTGTAGAGCCAGGACCCTGAGGAATGCCTGGGCTCGTGCGCGCAGGCTGAAGGCAGTAATTTCTGGGCAGGAGTCATCTTAAGGCCTCCTCAGGGGAGTTTGCAGGCAGGAAAGCTGCCTGAGTAGAAGGGACTAAATTGGATGCAAACTGAAGACCTAAATTAGCACCAGCGGAAAAGATGCAGGTGAGGTAAGCTGATTGAGAGTGGTTTAGTCGAAATGGTGAAGTGGGTGAAACTTGGGGATTTGGATTCCAACGGCGCCCCACCTCCATCCCGAGCCCATGTACCCTTCCACCAGGCCCCCAGCTCAGCCATGGTGCAGGGGATAATCATGTAGCCCTTCTAAGCCTCAGTTTGTGGGAGATTTCTGTGCAATCACCCTCAGAGCACCTACACACCTTCCTTGTATCCCCACGTAGCAAACGTAAGCATCATAAACATTCAGGAGGAGAAGGTGAGGCATTTTGGGTTACTTTGGATGGGAGTGAGCGATCTTTTGTCTTTTTTATTTTTTTTGAGATTATATTATGATGTAATCCCATCATTTCTCCCTTCCCTTTCCTTCCTCCAAACCCTCCCATATACCCCCCCTTGCTCTCTTCCCAATCCACCGCCTCTTTCTTCATTAATTGTATATGTGTATCTGTATATATACTATGCATATATATTCCTAAGTATATACATTCCTCAGTCTGTATAAAGTTACCAGTATGTATGTACATTTTCGGAGCTCACCATTTGGTATCAGATAAGCAGCTGGTGTGCTTTTCCCTGGGGAAGACTCTCTCTCACTCTCAGCATCCCTTAGTCGCCTGTAGTTCTTGGTGTACGGTTGAGTCCTCATTGGCTTCCCCTTGTGCGCTGCACCGTGTCTGTTGTTGCTGTTGTCATTCAGCTGGTGTTTAGGCAGCTGCCCTGCTAAGACTTCTGACGGTATCTTCTGACATTCCTGGGAGGTGGACTACAAGAGCCAGAGGATCAGGGAGTTTGCTGTGAGAGTGTCTTCTAGCAATGTTGGATCTTGTTTTTGGAACAGAGAAGCTGGCCACGCTATCAGTTAGAGAGCAATCACATTTCACTCAGGGGATAGAGGCTAAAGCCATCACGTGACCTGAGAAGGACATATGGTGGACATTACCCTTGGAAATCTCAGAAATTGCCCATAAACCACAGCTCTGTGCTGTCCTGTGAGAAGCTCTTTTCTGTTGTCCAGTCCTCCAGCTCTGGGCTGATCAATGGTTTGCTTTTCAGTGAGTCTGGGACCAAGAATAGCAGGTGATGTGTTTTTGTTTTGGGGTGATGCTAGATGAAAATGTCTAACTTTTAACACAAAAATGCTATTTGAGCAGTGGGGTGCTCTCAGTGGGAGACAGCTGGTGGTACCCTAGACCCAAGGCAGCTCTCAGTTTCTGCTGGCTGCACACCTGTGCTAGGCACGTAGACTTGAAAACCTTTTTATTGTTTATCTCCCTCTCCTTCTTCCCCCCTCCTCTTCCTCTCTTCCCCCTCTGCTTTCCCCTTCTCCTCTCTTTCCCTTTTCCACTTTTCTCTCTACCCACTCTACCGTAAACTCAAACCAAACACATATTTTTCCAGACTGAATGCAAGTATTCTAGTCTCTTTAATTTCACTCTGGGGGGGGCTACTTCAGGACATTATTTGAAATCTAATCACCCCCCCCAAAGGTCCTACCTCTTAATGTTTCTGGAGTTAGGCCTTCAACATATGAGCATAGACCATAACAGAGTTGGATTGAGTTCACTGACTGACAGCACGGGGTGCCCAGCCTTGGATAAAGAGGGGTATACATGATGTGCGGACTTTCTCTGTGGAGCTCTGCACTGGGCAGTTTGTCTAGGCATCCTGCTCAGCAGCTATAACTGGGCACAAAAGAAGTGTCTATGCCAGGGAGTGCAAACCTCAACCTAAAGCTGCCTGTGTGACGCCCAGAATAAGGGTGGTGCTGGGTGCTGGGTGCTGAGTAGCCAAACTGACCTGTACTACAGGGCCAGTGGCAAGTGCTGGACACTTATAGGCACCTTAAGAAGAATGTTGAAAGCAACTCAGGCATAGGTCTGCTTCCCTGCCTGCCTTCCCAGGAAGTTAAGCCATATTGATAACATTATAATAAATGATGTATAAATGATAGCACATGGTATATAGTTCTGTAGTCAGAAACTTACTTTTAATTTTACTTAACAACTATCTTGGGGACTAGTCCTACTGATACATAAAGAACTTCTTTTTGTTCCTGAGGTAAAATATACATAACACAAAAATTACCATTTCCACTATTTAACTTTTTGTTGTTGTTATTGTTTTTGAGATGGGGTCTCATGCACCCTAGGTGTGCCTTGAGCTTGCTATAACCTTGAACTTCTGACTCTCCTGCTTCTACCAATTCTGGGATGAGAAGGCTTGCCGCCACACCTACTTTTATGTGGTGTTGTCAATTGAACCCAGAGTTTCCTGTATGCTAGGCAAGCAATCTGCTCACCGAGCTACATCCCTAGCCCATATCAACCATTTTAAAGTCTGTATTTCAGTGGTTTCCAGTGCGCTCACAATGCTGTGCAAGCATTGCCACCTAATTAGGAAGATTTTAATCATCACCAAAGGAAAGTCTGTACCGGTGCAGCCAATCCCAATAGTTAATTGGGTGCATTTCCTCTGTAGAGAAACATCTGTTCAGAGTCTCTGCCTCTCCTCTTCTCTTTTTCCTTTCCTTTCCTTTCCTTTCTTTCTGGAGACAGGAGATCTCACTATGTAATCCAAACTGGCCTTGGACTCTTCATCCTTTTGCCTCAGTCCCTACCTTAGTCAGGGTTTCTATTCCTGCAAAAATATCATGAACAAGATACAAGTTGGGGAGGAAAGGGTTTATTCAGCTTACATTTCCACATTGCTATTAATCACTAAAGTCAGGACTGGAAGTCAAGCAGGTCAGGAAGCAGGAGCTGATGCAGAGGCCATGGAGGGATGTTCCTTACTGGCTTGCTTGAGAGTTCTACATCTTCACCTGAAGGCTGCTAGCAGAATACTGGCTTCCAGGCAGCTAGGACTAGGTATTAAAGCCCATGCCCACAATGACACACCTACTCCAACAAGACCACACCTTCTAATAGTGCCACTCCCTGGGCCAAGCACAGACAAACCATTACAGTCCCCTAAGGCTGGGATCATGGTACAGTTTTGTCCTCTCTCTTCCTTAACATATCTTTTGATACTCAGAAGTTTTTGATGCTGATAAAATTAAATTTACACATCTTACTTTTGTTGCTTATGCTTTGTATCATATCTTAGATCTACTATCAAACCTAGAACCACAGAGCTTTACTTCTATATTGTTTTTAAGATGGTGTTATAGAGGTTGGGAAGTAGCTCAGTAGCACTAGATAAGGGACCAACTTAATTCTTCTATATAACTGATGTCCTTTTTGACATTTTGTTCCAGGGACTGAAAAATGGCTCAGTGGTTGAGAGTACTTGCTGTGCAGGTGTGAGGATCTGAGCTCAAAGATCTAGCACCTAAGTAAAGAAATAGACATAGCAGCAATACAGACCCTAACTAAGACAAGTCAGTACCAGATCCTAAGGTATTGGTGTGACAGACCTGACCATGTTGTTTTGGGGAAGATTGTAGAAGGACTTTGGAACTTTGTGCAAGAAAAACCATAGAGTATTCAGTGCTTGGTGAGTTGTTCTTTGGGAGCTTAAAATATTCGAATGTTGAGGGCAGTGCAGAAGATGAAGGACTGGCTTGTGAAGTTCTAGAGGGAAGCCTAAAGATTCTGTCAGTGTTATTTTGAATTAAGATTCTGTGGTTCTGGTTGGCTGGAGTTGAAGAGTCAGCTGTGACTGACAAGATACCAGAACTACTAAAATAGAACCTTGGCTTTGCTGGGACAATGGATGCTGGCCTGCCGCAGCTAAGAAATTAGTGGTGATTAAGAAGAGACCAGCATCGTTGAGGAAGTCTTCTGGGGAGTGTTTCCTGAGTGTCAGCACATCAAGCTGTGTAACAGAGGTAGCCAAGGTTGTGAGAGTCACCCTGGTGGTACTGGTTTTGAAGACATGAAGGGGTCACAGAGAACTGCTGACCCTTGACATTGTGAGAGACCAGGAGAGGACATTGGTGAAGGTGCGGCCCTCAGTGGAAGTTGAAGGCCCAGAATTGACCAGGTCATGCAGAGAAGCCTGTGAGAATCGATTGGTGAGAGTGCAGCCCAGTTGCAGCAGAAGACCCAGTATTTTGGAGATGCCAGTACCATGGGAAGACAGCCAAGGGCAGCAGCAAAAGTGGAGTAGAGTCATCCAGAGCCTAGAGGACAATCTGTGCTGTAAAGGGCAGAGCCAGGGAAATAACCAAAGTCCCTTGGTGGAGCCCAGGAGATAATGAGCGATCCCAGGCATTTTACATCGAGTTAGTTACACGTTGGGAGTTTGCGCTTGCTTTGTTAAGTATTTGGTTTATTTTTTTATTTTACTGGAGCTTACAGTTGAGAGACTGAATTTTAAAAGACTTTGGATTTAAAAAGAGATTGGCTATTTTAAAGGGACTGAAAATTTAATGTGTTTGAATTTGTAAAGACTGGGACTTTAAAATTATTTATGCTTTTAATCTGAGATCTCAGGGATGAGTAAGAAAGGAAGGGCTATGTGTTAATAGTGATGTGTTCACATGTCAAGTTGACAAGGGGTCAGTTGTACTGGCCAGTCTTATGCCAACTTGACACAAACTAGAATTACCTGAAAGGAGAGAACCTCAATTGAGAAAATGCCTCCATAATATTAGGCTACAGGCAAGCCTGTAGGCCATTTTCTTAATTGATGATTGATGTGGGAAGGCCCTTTTGAGGGGGCCATCCCTGGGGCTGGTGGTCCTGGATACTAAGAGAAAGCAGACTAAGCAAGTCTTGGGGAGCAAGCCAGTAAGCAGCACTCCTTCATGGCCTCTGCATCAGCTCCTGCCTCCAGTTCCTGCCCTGCTTGTGTCCTGTCCTGACTTCCTTCAGGGATGGACTATGAGGTGGGAGTGTAAGTCAAATTAACCCTTTCCTTCCCAACTTGCTTTTTTGGTCATGGTGTTTCACTATAGCAACAGAAACCCCAAGAAAGACACTGTATGACTGTAACTCCAAAATTCATAAAGATAGAAGAAGGATAGACAAATGGAGACCAGGAGCAGGTTGGCCAGCCAGCCTATCTGAAATGATGAGCTTCTGGCTTGGTGAGAAACTGTGTTCATGGCAATAAGGCAGGGAATAATAGAAAAAGTCACCTAAGTCCTTCTCTGGCCTTAACATGTTCATGCACGGGCACCTGTACCAGGACATTCATGCATATGCATCAAAACACACACACACACACACACACACACACGCGTGAATGAATATCACACACATACACACAAACAAAAACACAACACATACATACCACATCATAGACACATATACAATTAACATCATACACACATACCACATCAAACACACATATCACACAAGAACAACACAAATGCATCTAAGTACATCACACACAAACACACACATACACACACTACAAGCACACTACATCATATATAAGTCTATCACATACACACTCAACACCCTACTTTTGTTCCACAATTTATTAACTCGTTTTCTTCCTATACTGTTTGATTTACTTCCAGCCTTCTGTTACTTAGAACAATGAGACACTATTATGTGTGTACGTAACCACATCCTACATGTGTAAGCACGTGCATATTAAATCTCTGAAAGGATGATGGAGTCAAGCATCGGCTGTATAACTGCTCCTGCTGGAGGACGATGGGACATGCATGGCCTGCAGCTCTGGCTGGGGATGTGTTTGCCCACACTCTCACTAATCCTTGCAGACCTTTGCCAACTCTATGGTTTGCTTTCATTAGGAATTTTGTCAAGGGACTTTTTATCGCACCTTTACTATAGCCCTTTCATCACCTCAACCTGTAGCTTCTGTTGGACGTCTGGTATTTATTTCATAGGAGATGTTTATTAAGTTAAGGAGGTGTGTCTCCGTAATATGCTTCTCATTTGTCCTTTGGCTTTTTAAATGGTGTTGTTTTTCCTCATAGGAACAAAGGTAATCTGTAAAGTGTTCCAATCTGTTAAGACCTTTGAGGTCACAGGGCTGCTTCCATGGCTTCCACTGCTTCATCCTGGACTTGTATGCTTAAGATTTCAATGTTCTATTTAACTTTTGCTACAAATGGAATTGTTTTGGTCATGTGGTATGATACAGGGATACATTTTCTCAGTGAGATCATTAAAATAGTTGTTTTGTTTGTTTACGTTTGAGACAAGGTCTCACACTGTAGCCTAGGCTGACCTAGAACTCATGTAGCCCAGGCTGGCCAGCCTCCAACTTCCAGCAATCTTCCTGCCTAAGCCTGAACGCTGAGATTACAGGCATGGCGAGCCACCTCGTTCAACCAAAGGATTTGCATTTCAGATCACATCAGCACCACTTCTCAAAGGGAACAAAGCAGGGCAAGTTTAGCTTTGCCCCAAGGTAAGTTGAGGCCCACTTCAGGCTGGTTAAGACTGGGAAGGCACCTCTGTGTAGAAGGCCTATTCATGCCTTTACCTGCTTGGGAAAGCAGAGCCCAGAGGCAGATGGGGTAAAAGTTCTTCATTCTCACTATCGAGTTGTATGGACCTGATAAAATCATCTTCTAAGTGGTAGCTTTGCCTTTCCCCACAGAATGGCAACAGCTTCGTATAAACTGCTCCGCAGTGGCTGTCTCGTGGTTGTTGACCAAGTCCCCACCATCACGGTTAATTGGTGCCTTTAACCTCAGATTTGCAGCACAGCCCCCTCTGTTGACACAGGGATGACCAGAACGCACTGACTTTCCTTCTTTCTCCCCAGTGTAGGGAGTTGACCTTGGTCACCTCTGCAGACTCCTTTATTTGGTAAGTCTTCTTTCAAGAGACCCACGTGTCTGACTTTGGCCACTGTAAGGGAGATTCTGGGATTTTCTGTGCCCTGCTAATCACTCAACTTTTAAGCCATTGTTCAACTTAAAAAAAAACATTTTTATGTTTATTTATTTGGGTGTATTTGCATGGGTATACATGTAGCACATCTGTCTAAAGATCAGAGGACAATTTGCAAGAGTTACAGAGATTCAGGATCAAACCAAGGACATTAGGCTCAGCAACAAGTACCTCTGCCCACTGAGCCAACTTGCTAACTCCCTCACATTTAAAAAAAATGGTTTTGGTTGTTGAGATTATAATTATACCATTTCTCCTTTTCCATTGCCTCCTTCCAAACTCTCCCATCTCCTCAACTTTTTAATTAGATGAAATAAAAACGGAAGTTGAGTGAAGCGCCAAGGGAGATCTTACCCTGGCATGTTAGAATTAGCTTGCCATTTCTCAGAGTGAACTGAAGTTCAGAGTAGAAAGGTAACCAGTGACCCAAATTAAATATTCTGTGGCAGGGCCAGGACTCAGACTCGTCCTTGAAGCCACAGCAGCTGGTCTTACTTACTATTGTCTTGTTGTGCCAAGGGCTCAGAAATTTTATAAATTAAAAAAAAAAAGTTATATATTTTTTTAAAAGACTGATGAACCCACCCGCACTCCTTCATATGTAGAGAGAGGAGGCATTACTCTGACACAGCATTGTGTGGGAGGCCTCTGAGATGTGCCTGCAGGTGCAGATGTATGGGGGAGGAACTGGAGGAGTTAGCCTCTATTTGGGAAACGATTACTTCCTTTTGCCCTGTGACCTTTGGAGTGGCAGCTGCCCCTGTCTCACCAGCCTCAGAGAATGACACAATTGGGTGAACAAAAGAATCAAATCTTCGAGACCTGAAAGAGGAAATCCATGAAGAGATAGGTTGCTGGGTCCCAGCTCTTTCAGGATTGAGGGTGAGTGGGACTGAGAGAGGAGATATATTGACTTATCAGAACTCTCAGGAAGATGGAGGGGATCTGAGTCTCTTGTTCAGATGGGAACTGGCTGCCCAGTGATCTGTAGGAGGATAGTCTTACAGGGGTTGGCAAAATCCAGGGGTGTGTTTAATTTATATGCGACAAACAGGTTATAGGTCTTGAGGACTGAATTGTTTAGAAAACACTTCAGAAGAAGAAGCATTCAGGGCTTTTTGGCAGCTGATAAAAATTACGCTGGGACAGAGTCAATCATATACCTTACAAGTGTGCTAAAACCGTTGCCAATGTTCTTTAAAAGTGTGCATGTTTTTGTTTTTTGACAGTCTTTAACAGCCTTGGCTGTTCTGAAACGCACAGAAATCTGTCTGCCTTTGCCCTAGTTGATCAAAAGTGATTTATTTCTTTTATTTGTTCATTAAGATAGGATCTCTATAGGTCAGGTTCTTAAATTCCTCATGTAATCAAGACTGGCCTTCTGGAATTATGAGTGTATGCTCCTATAACAGGCTTAAAAGAATTCGTGATAAGGGATGTGAATTAGATCTCAAAAAGAAAAAAATAATGACACTATTTGGGGTCTGGAGAGATGGCTTAGTAATAAAGAGCAAACACTTTCAGAGGTCCAGAATCTGATTCCCAGCACCCACATTTGACAGCTTACAACTGCCTTTAACTCCAGCTCCAGGAGAACTGTTGGCCTCTTTTGACCTCCATTGGCACCTGCACTTACATGTTACACACACATACACACACACACACACACACACACACACACACACACACAGAGAGAGAGAGAGAGAGAGAGAGAGAGAGAGAGATAAAAATTAAATGAATCTTAACAATATTGTCTTAAAACAAGTAAAGGAAAATGTGAAGCTGGCCATGGTGGTGCACCCCTGACAAAACAGATCCAGCTACAGGGTTCTAGGGGGGGTCTCAACAAGAGAGAAGGCAAGCAAAGCTTGGTTTGCATTCTAGTGCTGAGTCTTCATAGTGCTTAGTTACTGTGGTGCTAAATGCTAAGTCCTTGTAGTGCTGAGCTCCAGTATGACAAAGGAACAGATGGCATACCAGAGGGGCATAGAACAGAATTCTATTAAGTAGCTTCACTGGACATATGTCCTTGGGGAGCAGGCCTGCTACAATCCTGATCTATATTTCTTGCCCGGGCCTAGATGAACCATTCAGGATCTTTGATACCATCCCAGAGAAGGAAAGAGGGAGAATTAACAGAAGTCAGGTTTATGAGATGGGAGCAGCATATTTAACAAGCCATATTTTCTGTGCTCCTGACTATTCCTTGGTGTGTATGTATATGTGTGTGTGTGTACATGTGTGTGTGTGTGTGCGCGTGCGCGCGCGCAGACTTGGAGAGGCTCCATGAGCAGGTTTCCTTCTGCCCCCACAGGTGGCCCCAGGGAACCCCACTTCCAACCCTGTTCGGCTTTTCTCTGGATGAGAAAAGTATCTCCAGTCTGGGCTAGCAGACGGGGCTCTTTGGAGGCCAGGGATATGCCACTGTCATAGTTATAACGAATTCTTGTTTATCATGATTCAGGCTTCTGTTCTTCACATTGGAAGATTTGAGCCCAAAACACATTGGGGGCTTGGGGAAAAGAGGAAATGAGCCAGTAAAATAGATGGCTCTTTCTGACATGATGCTCATTCAATGCTTTGCTTTAGCCGTGGCATTTTAAATGCACACGCACATTCACACATATGGGCCTTCATGCGTGCAATCATAGAGTTCTTTCTGAAAGCCTCCTTAAGCAGCTCGGACTGCTCCTGATCCACAGCCCAGGCTCTCTCATCCCTTCCTTCTTTCTTCTCTCCTTCCCTCCCTCCCTCCCTCCCTCCCTCCCTCCCTCCCTCCCTCCCCCTTTCCCCTTTGAAGCCAGCCCTTCTGGTTAGAGGGCAAGTGTGGTGCACACAGTCTTCTATTGTGTTTGTAAAGCAGAGCCCTATCCGTGGGGAAGTAATGACAATACTTGTAGTCGTGGAAGCGAAGATAAGGGTAATCAGATCTCTGCTCTGCGCAAGGAAGGAATGGCTTAAGTCTCACCAAGGCTTGGGCGCTCTGTGGAAAGGTGAGCAAAATGTGTCGATGGGTTTTTGTTTCTGGTACTTTTCCCCATCCTGCAGTTCTTTGTAGCTAACACACTTCTCACACCTCCAAGGAAGGAGACCCTACCCTGGAGGAGCAAGTCCCGGTTGCCCCCTTGCTTAGGTCCCACTTGGCTGGTTTTTCTTACATCCAGTGATTTAGGGTTTCCTTTTCTCTCCAGCAGGTAATTTGACCTCTACAATGGTCCGGCAGGCAGGCAGGCTAATGTGTTCATTCTAGCAGAGGCCGAGGGAGTGATAGCATCTGTTTGTAAGCCATTTGGATTGCTTACAGAAAGGTGTTATTCTGAGGTTGCCTCTGCTCCCCGAGCTTGCCAAATCTGATTCCCCCCATGGGGGTTTCTGTTTCATTTCCCCCCACATAGCACACAAACATATTGGCACCAGGGAATCTCAATAGTGGCAAGAACTGGAAGTTGTGATCCCCCAAAGCACAGCAGGCCCAACACGACACCCCAGGGAGGAACGGCTTTCATATATTGGAGGCCGAGGGCCTTAAAAGGTGAGACACTTGTAGACAGTATAAAGTTAATTCTTTCTTAGATGTGTGCTATTATGGTTTCTCTGCTACATGACTTGTCTGATTTCATTTGGGAGGTGTGTGTTGTAGTTTGGTTTGGGGGCATATGAGGAAGAAGTAGCCATATTTTGGTGTAAGCAGAACAATCCGTCACAGAAGGGCAGTCCACTTCTTCTGGTTGCCATCAGATATGTGTATAGCTCAGATCTACAGTCGTTGTAATTTTTTATATAATGGAGGCTGAGATAGACTTTCTGTTTGGCTCAGAGCATCCCTAATTGTTGTAAAACAAGATGTAGTTTCATTTTCCTTTCCTGCTGGATTTCTAGATGGGGGTCCCACCTTGCTCCCTCAGTTTTGCTTCTCTCTCCTTCCAAAAGAAATGGGAAACAGGACTGTAGATGTGGGGGTTCTGAAAAGCAGCCATGCTGTCCGGGATCTGCTGGAGGGCAAGAGCCAAGGGGAAGCTGTATAAGGAAATACGAATTTTTTTTTAAGTATATATTTCCTTCCCTGTCTCAGGCCATAAATTTTTGAATTAAAAAATAACTTTGAATAAGATGCAGATGTTGACATTTTAAAACTGAATCCAATTGGTCCTTGGGTTGCTAAGCAACTGGTGGACTCCAATCAACTGGGGTTTTAGGATGGAAAGGATTCCGGAGACAAGAAGAAGAGCTTCCAGGGTAGCCTGGTGCTGTGGGCTGAGGGCAGCAGGCTGGGGCAGGTGGAATCTCCCATTGCTCACTGTTGGTAAAAGTTGCACTCTTGTCTGAGCATGCATCTTAATTTCACTGTGTCGATTCTCATTATCTATCTACATGGATTCCCCTCTTTGGTTTTCAGGACTAATTGAGTAAAAAGGCTATTTCACTCACTGCATTTTTTTTGGCACTGATAAAGACATCTGAAACTTTTCAGACAGTGTGGGAGCCAGTATCACAGCCTGGCTTTGAAGATGTTCTTTCAATACAGTTCTGACAAACAGTGGCAAACAGACCAATTAACCCCAGAATCTAAGTCCTGGCTGCTTTAAACTCCCTTCAAACGAAATTAGCCCTTGATGCTAATGAAGTGGGTGTCAGTTTCAGATACCAGCTTGAAAAGCTTGAGTCAATTGGAATGGAACCTTAATGCTGCCTGGGCAAAAGAGGAAGGAACCTGGAGCTCCTAAGAAGTTTTGTTACAGTTGCTGTCTAAAAGACAGAATTTTTTTTTCCCAAACCATAATTGGTGCAAAAATTCCAAGTGCAATATATAAAAAAAAAAAAAAGCTGGGATGGGGGGATGGCTAAAGACTCCAGGGGTAAAAAGAGAAGGAATGTCTAGAAGTGACCGAGTAGTGCTAGTTTTGTGGTTAGAATGAGGATTGTGTTCGAGGGTTCACTCATTGTGATGAGCGGCACAAATGCGTCTCTCTTTGCCAAGGCAGGCTTGTAGCTTGACTTGTTGATTCCTTTTTTGTTTTCTAGCTCTCTGGTGAGAATGCCCAGGTGCCGCGGGCTCTGCAGGTCTGTAGATGAATTGCCAAGGCCAGGGGGTGTGGATCTGTGCTGCCTGGATGCCTGACAGGACGAGGAAATTATTTGCCAGGGGGAATTGTTTTCGTAAAACGGGACCACACAACTCAGAGCTTTCATAATTTTGTTTAAATGTCTATTACTGAGACTCCTGTCTTCTTGTTACAGAAGAAACAGACCCTTTATCAAGGCAGTCTCTGAGAAATAAGAAGACATTAGGGCTTGTCCTATAGCATGCTTGTCAGCAAAGAGTAGGAAAGAGCAATCTTGCAGTTGCTTGAGAAGAGAGCATGGGACAGAATGCTCAGGGCACCATTGCTGGGACTACTTGGACACAGAAGAGGGGTGTATCTGGTTCACACTCCTCTTCCACTGCAGCGAATGACCTGAGCTCTCACCTGCTGATGAGGGGTGATGGGTAATTTTAATTGTCAATGTGACACAATCTAGAATCACATGGGAAGAATGTTTCAGTGAGAGATTGTCTAGACTGGGTTGTCCTGTGGAGAATTATCTTGACTATATTAAGGTAGAAAGATCTGCCCACCGTGGGTGACACCATTCTCCAGTCAGGTGGTCCTGAACTTTGTAAGGATGGAGAAAGTGAGATCAGTACCAGTCTCTGTGCCTTCACATTCTCTCTGCTCTTGACTATGGATGTGACTAGCTGCTTCAAGTTCTTGTTGACTCAATTATCAAAAAAAAAAAAAAAAAAAAAAAGGAAAAGAACCATAACCTGGAATTATGAGCCAAGATGCTTTTTAAAGGGTATTTTTATCATAGCTTCAGGAAGTAACACTACAACTAAGACAAGAATTGAGGTTAAAATGGCCAGGTCAGCATCCTGAACTTGTGACAGGTGTCTTTTTGCCTTCCTTCCACATGACACGATGAACTGGCTGAGCTGAGGGGTCATGGCATCTTCTAGTTGGAAGGCACAAGTTCAGGGTAAGATTCCTATGAGAATGGCTGAGGTCACGGTGGGAAGAAGGTCTTAGAGGCTACCTTCTTCCATGTTGTTCTGGCTTTACTTTCCCTTATTTGACCTTGTTGTTCCTGGGCATACTCCCCTCCCAACCATGAACTTCTCTGACCCAAATAGCAGGAAGCCCGACTTGGTACAACCAGGTAATCCTCCAGCACTAAGTATTGACTATTCCTGTGGATTTAAGGCCCTTATGCATCTTCTTCAGGAAAAATAAAGTTCCAGACTGGTGCAGTCTTTTATGGAAGTCTATGTCCTTTGCCTACTACCTGGGAGTCACCCCAGTCCTCTGTATACTGGGCATCCACTCCAGCATCCTCTGTATACGGGCATCCACTCCAGCATCCTCTGTATACTGGGCATCCACTCCAGCATCCTCTGTATACTGGGCATCCACTCCAGCATCCTCTGTATACTGGGCA
>NC_034590.1:99581690-99585422 GCF_900095145.1 Mus pahari | reverse complement strand
CATCCTCTGTATACTGGGCATCCACTCCAGCATCCTCTGTATACTGGGCATCCACTCCAGCATCCTCTGTATACTGGGCATCCACTCCAGCATCCAAAAATGGGCAGTCACTTCATTTCATTTTATTCTTAGTTCAGTGTCTGTTTTAAAGAAGGGATAGCAGAAACCAAATCTTCATCAATACAGGAGACTCTTCTTTCCCAAGGACCTCTGAGGCACAGCCTGTAAGGCAGGAAGCTTAGAAGGTCACGTGGACAGGCTAATGTCTGTAGAACTGTGTGCTAACCTTCTGGGTAGCAAAGGTTGCTGCTGAGGTGTTGTCATTTCACCTGTAAGTCCCCAAGGTGGAATGGTTCTTGAGTGACACCAAAATAGGAGAGGGCTTTCCTAAATGCCTGAAGCCCTAACTGCCCAGTCTCAGTGTGGTGAATTTTGATTAATTTGTGAAGGTTGTGGTGGGATTGTGAGTGGCGGTGGGTTCTACCTTGCTAGGAACACATAAGTTAATTTTCCCTTTGACTCTCCTTCTGTTAACCTGGTAATCTTTATCCCATACCAAGATAGGACTCATCTCATTTCCATTAAATTTCATGTTTGAGGATGGTTTCTACCACTCAGTCCTACCAGGCACTAGGAATTGATCTCAGGTCCTCTGCAAGAGTCACAAGTGCTCTTAGCCACCTTTTCAGTCCTGGCCTGTTCCGATTTTGAACAGGAAGGAAAGAAGGACCAATCAACATTCCCCTCCAACCTAGCTTCTGCTTCTCTGCCACATGGTAAAGATGTCAGACCATGGGGTGCACTTGGCATTTAAATTGCCTCCGAGATGAGAGCAATGGAAGAAAAGGTGGGATTTAGGATGCTGTAGGAAAATGTTTGAAGCCACTCCTGAACCTAAGTTGGTCGTATAGGAGAAAGGTACAGGATGGTGGAGCAAGGATGGAAACCAGGACAGGGAGGCATGGGGATATCCCATTGGGAGGAAGAAAGGATGTGTTCTAAAAGCATGTCCCAGTTGGTGGTTGCATTCTGTTAGAGATACTGCCTGCCCAGCTACCAGCTAACTCCTTGAGAGAGAGAGAGAATGACGTCCGTGGAAAGGAGAGGGCAAGGATTTGAGAGGGCAGGATTGGGAGCACTGCCAACCTTCAGCCCAAAGCTTCTCCCGAGGGAACAGCAGGCTGAGGAGGTAGGGAGAGTGCCAATGGAGGAGGGGCCACAGTGGCTGTTTGTCACAAAGATAGGCAGCAGTGATGGGTAGAGTGGCCTGTTTACCTGAATGTGGAGAAATGGCACCTGGGAGATCAGTGGAATGAGGTCCCTGAGCAGACCTTACTGGATTGCGGGTGTGGACTGATGTCATTTGCAGCAAGGTCACAGAGGCTAACAGTCTCACTGGAATTTGATGAATGATCCAGCTATGGGAGCAAAGTAGAGATGAGCAGGTGCTCGCGGACACCCCCTCTCACCTGCTCAGAGGCGTCGAAGCTAAAGGGTCAAGTTCAAGTTCAAGTATAATGTCCTTCAGAGTTCCCCTGAATGCAGTGATGCGGCCATATGAGGAGCTTAAGGGAGTCACCTGCTCTCTGGCAACGATTTTGAGAGGAATTGAAATGTAGCTGAATCTTTCTGATGACATCTGCCCTTGACACTGTAAACGCCCTGTGCTGTTACATACTCTGCTTCTTACTCTAAGGTCAAATAGCACTGATCTTCTAGGATTGTCTCATCACCATCTGAAAACATGACACTGTAACTTGCAAGCTACTGCAAGTGAGACAAGTTGTCCCATCATCCCCTTTAAGTGTATCTGTGTACTGGAGAAGCACTCTTCCCAGAGCATCAGTGGTACCTCTAGAGGCATGTTGGACATCGAAGGTATGTCTTCTGTACTAGGTCCTCACTGCTGTGGGACCTGAAGAAGTAACATACCTCCCCCACCCCAACATGCGAAAATTAAAGTGAAAGAGTGCCATAGATTGTCAATTCTACTTCTTACCTCACAATGAGTGATCAGTTCATGTGTTCTTCCTGTCTGGGCTTTCTTTCCAGGGACCATTCAAGTCTTATTCACAGAAAGCAGAATCACACACCATTTAAATGAGTACAGTTTTATTTATTTATTTTTTACTTCCTTAAGTGTCAAATGTTGTATAGAACTATTGAGAAGGCCAAGAAAGCAGGCTATAGGTTGGCTGATTGGGAAGTCTCAAACCTAAAGCACAGAATTGAAACCACTGATTCCTGCAATCTAAAAGCCACCATGGTCACCACCAACTCCAGAGCACGACCCTATCTGCTGTGATAAACACTAGCCAAATGGATGGTCCCATCCCTGTCATCCAGGAGACTCCAAGTGACTTCCAGGCCAGGCTTATCAGCAGGGAGACCCAACACAAGCCTTCCTTTTACTTGCTTAATCACCACGCTTGACTCTGGATACAATGAACACATATCTGATGACTTACTTGCAGAGATGTTTTAGAAATGTAGTTTCTAACTTTTTAGGCCTTGGAACTAAAGTAGGTGTAAAAGAAGGGTAGAGGAATGGATGTTGAGTATTGATGAGTGTTGTTTTTAACAAAATCTCACTCATTCAATTTTACCAATGATGATGATGGGGTGAAGGCCTACTAACTTAGAGAGGCAGAGAAAGCATCCAACTGACCTTCCTCCTCCTCAGCTGAGGAAAAACAAGCTCTCCTTAAAAACCCTCCAAATGGAATGCCCATCCCTTCTGCTTCCCGTGTGTCCCTCTACTTGGCCTCCTGATTTCCTCTTACTCTCTGATTTTTTTTTTCCTATGTTCACTCCCTGTCAACTGATTGCTTGTCCTAGCTTTTGACCTATGGTTGACTTTATTTAGTCCAGGTTACTCTGTTGAAGCAGAAAGCTCTTGGATTAAAGATGTGTGTTAGGGCTGAGCCGCACCACAACCAGAAATAAGTTTTTCAGTAAATAACATAATCTCGGGGTTCATAGGGTGATCAAATATCCTGCAACAGGTGGGAATTGCATAGCAATGCAACATGTTAAATTATCTCATAAGCAAGGTTATTGGCAGGATGTAGATCAGTCCTTCTTTAGCAGAACTGCTGATATGTAACCCTGTGAGGTTACAGTTGAGAAGAGGGTATGGAATGGGTCCAGACTCTATGATCCTCCTCGGTATCCACCAGCTGTGGGCATAGATGGTGTGCCCCACACATCTTCTGGGATACATTGTTCTCTGTGCTTCCTGTCCTGAGCAGAGTTAGCATTAGTGCAAGGTGCTCTGAACCAAGACTCTGGCTTCCCTTTGTTGTTGACTAGGTGTGATCTCGACCTTGCTCCTCATTTGCCAACCAGGAACAATCCCCTTGTCATATTTAGCAGCCTCTAAACTTATGAGAAACACACTCACATGGGATCACTTCATCCAGAGCAGCATCGGAGAATAACATATTTCTTTTCAATATAAACACTGTCAAAACCACACTATTTGGATCTGCATGGTTTCTGGTAAAACAGGGGCTGTTAAACCTCTGTCCTTGCAAACGAGGCCATAAATAGACAATAAATCTTGATGGGTACATAGGACTGCTGTATTTAGACTCAAACCTATGCATCCTCACAAGATCAAGTTCAACTTGATGGCTCGGCCCCCTAACCTTGGCAAAGATTTATAAATGGAAATGTAGAAAAAAATTAAGAAGAAGAAGAAGGAGGAGGGGGAGGGGGAGGGGGAGGGGA